>NW_015387586.1:185263-241981 GCF_001527695.2 Protobothrops mucrosquamatus
CTTTAAAAAGATCGAGTTAGAGTTGAAACTTTATCCAAAAAATCCAGCGTTCCTGGTAAGCTCTGTCTATTAGAGCTTTACTCACAGTTCAAATCTTTAGCATTGGAGGTGGAAACGGCGTCTTGCTTCGTTAGAACGAAGACGTCCCGATCTATGGAGATGGCTGTGAGCTCCGGCGGAGTTCACACCTACATCTCCCTGAGAGCCCTCAGGGAGACTAGGGAACTCTACGCCTACTCACCAGCAGCTCACCTTCTTCCCTTTGCCCGAGAAGAAGGCTGAAGCCGGCAAACAGCTGATACGCGCTGTTTTGCCGGCTTTTACATAGAACGCTGACGGGAGGCTGTCAGATTGCCTCCATCGGCTGCCGGCAGCCACCGGAAGTCAGTATTAGTATTATCATCATCATCATCATTCCTTTGCCTATTAAATTCCACTAGAACTAGGAAAAATTAGATTATGGAACACAGAATAATAGAATTAGAAGGGACCTCGGAGGTCTTCTAGTCCAACAGCAGGAGACCCTATACCATTTCAGAAAATGTTGAGTTTTTAAGGGGGACAATACAAAGCTTAAAATGTCAGTTTTGCTGTGTAAATTTTCTAGCTACACATTCATGCAAAAGAAAAAAAAGGAGATTAAAATTGTCCCCAGTCAGGCTAGTGTTTCTTTAGCTTTTTTCTCTCAGGATCCTTTCCCACTTTTAAAAAATATGAATTATATTTATCAATATTTATCATATTACAAATTAAAATTGTCGCATTCACTGCTGCTACTGCTTCTCACAACTATTTAATGGGATTTTAATATTGTATTATTTCTCAACATTGGTTGGCAAATAATTTTGATTTCACAGACCCCAAGGGGTGTCTTGGGGGACAGTGAAACAATATCTAGAAAATTTTGAGAAGGTGCAATTGGAGCAGTAGGAGATCGCTAGATTCCTGTTAGACCCACCATTAGTTGCTTATTCCCAACTAAACTTCAAAATTCCTGTTTCTTGCAGATACATGCATAGAGGATACCATTAATTTATAACATACTGTGACTCTTATTTTGATATCTTATTTCCTTGTGCTGTCACAATATATGATACCATCCTGTACCAAATAAAACAAATAAAAAGCCTCTGATATTTTGGGGGGGCATACTGTAGACCCGTGGTGACGCTCTCTGTGGGCATGCATGCCATTGCCCCAGTCCTAGGCCTTCAGCTGGGTTTTATAAAACCTTTTCACTTTAGGCCTCCACCACCGTGTGCAAAAAAAAAAAAAAGGTTTAATCAATCAATCAATTTCAACTTCTCGCAGGAAAAAAAAGATCTTGCAAAGTTGGAATTGATTGATTGAACTTTTTAGTCCCACCCAATCTGCCGTTACCACCGCAGCCACGCCCACCCAATGGGCCACACCCACTCGGCACCCAATAATACATAAGTGGGTTTTCGATTGCAGTTTGGGCACTTGGTCTCTAAAAGGTTCGCCATCACTGCTGTAGGCAGTAAAGGCTCTATATTCAAAAAAGAAAGTAATAGTAGGCCTAAGTGTATCTCAGAATCAGAAGAAGTCCAAGAAAAGGGACTGAGGTAGTCCCAAAATGTATAGTAAGGATTCTACATGCTTAGCTGCCCTAAGATTATCTTGTGTGCCGGTTGCACCCATTCCTAGATTGGAAGGTTCTGCCCACGGTCATTCATGTCCTCATCATTTCCTGGTTAGACTATTACAATGCACTCAGGAACTATTGCTGGTTCATGGATTTTGGGGTGCCTTACTGCTATGTGAGCTGCACTGGATACCAGCAGGTTTCTAGGGGTCAGTTCAAGGTGCTGTTTGTTACCAGATTAGATTATTTACAAGACTGCTTTTCCCAATGGTTTATGCCTATGCCTCCAGTTCTGGCATGGTGGGCATGCTCTGGGACCCTTCTGTGAAACAGTCAACTAGTGGTACCCAAGAAGTATGCCTTCTCTGTCATGACACATGCTTTGCAACAGGCTTCTCCCAAAAAATTGGGTATTCCTCCCCCCCTCCCAAGCACATTGTTGGCATTCCAGAAGGTCTTGAAGCCTGACTTTTCTTTCAGAAGTCAGAAGATTTATGGAGCCTATTTTGTGTGTTTGTTTTTATGCTGAAAGATAGTTTATGAGGAGCCTTGGTCATTTTTAATTATGCATTGCCTTGTGATTTTTACATTATGTTATTTTATGTATCCATTTTGTTTTAAACACACATACACACATACCATTATTTGTTTAAGATGGGATTCCATGTGAAGTAAATAAATACAGAATGGCAATGGAAAAAGATAGAAGAGGTTAGGAATGACTGAGTCATCAACAACAAGCATATTACATTATCATCATCTGTATCAGGGTTGATTTTTAATAGTAGTTGGCTTTACACACTGTGCCAAGCCATAATGAGACTAACTTAACACAAAGTTAGTGAATTTAACAAAAATATTGAGTTTAATTCAACAAACAATTCATGGCTTAACACAATGTATGAATCAACCTATTCATGTTATATCTTTTGCACTGACTTAGAAATGCATGCTATTATTTAGTGCGTATGCTGATTTGAAAAATGAATATGCATAACATTTTAATTCTGATATCTTAGTCAAAGCAGATAGTGCTTTATAATATGATGTGCATTTTCTCTGTTATCTTCTATTGGAATAGAAAAGGATGGTGAGCTGTTGAAAATTCAGATTGTTGAATTGTTCTCTAAACATGCATACCAATTTTATTTTATTATGTTAATGCTCAAGTGAGATACTTTGCTACAAGCCACGGCACAGCAAAATTAGAGGTTTTGAGTATATTTTACAGGCAGTTTTCTTCTTTTAATTTTTGTTTAAAGTCTGTCAAATATTTTAAAGTGTTAAATTTTACATTTGCTTGGGGTCTTCTTTAGGTCTACAAGCAACAGAATTTAATATACAGCTTTAGTCTGTACATGAGTGTACATCATGCTGGCCAAATAATTCTAGGAGTTGAAGTCCACATATCTTAAAGTTGCCAAGGTTGAGAACCATGGTCAGATTTATGATGTAGCACTAAGTACCATTTAGTCTATGAAATAATATGTGAGTGATTGTTTTATTTCTTTTTTTATATGGATTCTTTTCATATGTTCTTTCATCTGATGTTCTATTACAGAAATTACTTATTCAATCAGTGTTTATACAGGAACATTACCAGCATCTGAAACAGATGCAAATATCTTTATTGCGCTAATTGGAAAGAATGGAGACTCTTACAAAAGGAAACTGAAGCATTCAAAATCATGCCCACAGTTTGAAAAGGGTCAGGTAAGTATGGAACACGTGTAGTTATGCTTCAGAAATTTTGTAGATATTTCATTGGAATGTAGAACAGCCATGTGCCAAAACATACCAATTTAGTTACAAGAGAAAAGTATTACAGCCTCAAACTCCTCTCACTCATGCCATTATGTGAAGACCTGAAAAATTCTGAAGCACAATCCTGATCTTCAGATGTGTGCCCTATCTCCACAATTATCCCTCATTCCCAAAATGAAGGAAACAAAGGCCACTTACTGCCACCCTCAAAACATGTGTAATGCCATATATTTGTAGAAAATTAGGACAATACTTAAGCTGTCAGAAGTAATTAGTTATCTCATTCAATCATCCAAGAACTATAATCCTGGATAAAAGGGTATATGAGAAAGTATTTAATATTATGAAACCAATCTGTTTATGTTCATACATTCAACATGTTGACACACCCATCAAAAGATTTAGTAGCTATCATATTGCAAAACTCAAGATCTTTTGCAGACAGATTTGCTTTCAATGAAAATTAATTCTTGGCTGCTTTCAATGTACACTAGTTCACTGCATTTACAAAAGCACCTGTAGTACAAATTCCTAAGTCATGATATGTTCACTATCATTTTTAAAAGCTTAAGTCATTAAAATGCTTTATAGTAAAAGAACTGTTAATTCTTTGAAAAAGTCCCAGTGCAAGTTACTTTTTGCAGCTATTCTAATGAAACAACTATTGTTGAGAAGAAGAGAGATATCCATATTATACTGCTATGGCCTTTAGTGAATATTGGTCTACCTATTGACAGAGGATGCCATGATTGTTATATCTATTTCTTAAATTATGACCAACAAAGTCTGAATGCTAAGCCGCAGAAAGCCTGAATAAGAAATGTAACATGAGATATCTGCTTTCAGTATAACCTACCCTTTTTCTGGTCACACCAAATCTAATTAATACAATGTCCTGCTGTTTGATTACAGATCTCTGGTAATTAAAAATTAATGTAAAATTAGCTAAGCAATTGATTTACTTACCCAAGAGATTTCTGGAATGTCTTATATTAAAGAATTCTAAGAGGACATTTAAAAACCTTTTCAGATGCTGATTTTTTAACTACCCCCTAGGATGATGATAGTGTTTGCAAACCATTATTGATTCAATGCCAATTTCCAAACTTCTATTCATCCTTGCAAAATTCATTTGCATTCGCTTCCCTTATTTTAGAGATGTAGGTAGTTCTCAATGAACAACTATTCATTCAGCAACCAAATTTTACAATGGCACTGAACAAGGATGGATCTTCATAGTTGCAGCCACTGCAGCCTCTCTGTGATTATGTGATCACTATTCTGACACCACTGCAAGCTCTAGGCTGCCCTAGTTATTTTAATAAAAGAAAAACAAAGAATTTGATTACATCATAAAAAAACAAAAGTGGGTACTATCACTTGAGTTACTATCTTTATAGCTAACTGCTTTTATTGGTTTAATGGGTTAAATGTTCTTTTCACCTGGTTGAAGCAAAATTTAAATTAGGAAAGGCAATTCTATAGAATCACTTTTGTCTTTCAGCAGCTAGCATTTCCACAAAGGAATAAATGGCATAACATAAAAGTTTAGTAAATTGTGAAAACTAAAATTTCCTCCATCATGAGGAGAATCTGTTGATAACAAAGTGTCTCTTGGACAACTGTTTCACAAATCTATGTTATTGTGATACAGAATGTGCTTAATAATGGATCTGAAACTGGAAAAGAATAAATAAAAGAAAGATTAATATTGCCAGAATTAGTATTATGTATGAGTGTATATACTGGCACAACAGGATCTACAATTTCCATAACAAACTCAAAAGTGCTAAAATGTTCCAAGTTATTTTCAATATGTTTTTCATGCCTGTTACCTATTTTGGTCTTTTTCATATACTTGCTCATTAAGGATAGCATTTGCCATGGTAACTGATTTGTACGATGGTAACTAAATATATAAAGGTAAAAATATCAGTTATTCTTTTTTTTTTGTTGAAGAAAAATGCAATCTTTCCTGAAGAGTATTAATTAATATTTAGATTTTAAAAGATCTATAAATCTGATTTTTTAAAGTTAAATATACTTTCAATTTTTTTTCTTGAGGTTTTATTTAATTTGTTTTAATCTGGTACTATATTGATTGCCAAAATATGCTGCTGCTATCATCCATCTGGTCATCTTGTTACTATCACTGGCATCTACAGTTCCTTCCATTCATTCATTGAAAAAAAGTCTCCTTTGAGTCAAGCTTAATTTCTTGTGACAACATAGATATAGTCATGCTACTGCCTTGGCAACAACAGGGAAGCATTTTACATTGCCTTTTCTTCAGTTTTTAAAAAGTCCTGGATTATGGTGGTGATCCAAATACTAGCTGGATCCATTCTTTGCTTACCATTTAAGAGATCAGCCAGGATTATCCATCCATTCCTTTTCTCTCTCAAATAATATAGATTCATTCCCTAACAGGAATGATGCTATAATCATCATGGATGCTATAATTATGTTTCTATTAATATGAATGTCTTCCTAATTGTTGGTAATTCCCTTCACTCTCACTCCAAAAATAGATAAGTACCTTTGCTATCCAAGCAATTGATCTTGGGATGTTAAGCTCAGTGTTGGTGGAACACAATAACTCTGGTTATGGAGCTGGATGGTACCTTGACCAAATCTTGATACAAGAATTGGAGAAGAGCGATAGTCAATATGTATTCTCATGCCACCAATGGTTGGACAGCGGTGTTGGTGATGGAAAGATGAAACGAGAACTGCAGCTTCTTGGAAAAACCAATAAAGAAAGTCTGACAAAAGATATTCATGGTAAGATATACAATAAAATGCTTTCAAGCTTCTATTTTGATGCATCTTTGTCCTACCAGGTTGGATCTACTAAGAATAAAAAAAAGCATGTAGACAGGTTTATCAGAACAATATCTTTAATGCAAACTGTATATCCTTGGCATTTTGTAAAGCTGGGTAATGCAGTTATAATATGTAAATGAAAATAGATAAGCACATGGAAAGATTAAAAAGTATAATCAATGTTTTAAATGAGATGTGGGGATTGAATGCACCATGGAGAGAGAAAAGAAAATACAGAATTCTCTATGCATGAGACATAAGGCTATTGGATTTGAGGCTATTTCCTCACCTATTCTAGCTGAGTTTTCTTTCTTTCCCCCAGTCACATTTGGGAATGGTGCTTTAAATTTTTATTAATTGAAACGATCATATTACTACTCCAAAGAAAAATATTAACTCAATACTCATTCNCGCGGCGAAAGGAAGGGAGATCAGGGATAACCCTGATCTCTGGGGGCAGTTCATTCCAGAGGGTGGGAGCTCCCACAGAGAAGGCCCTCCCCCTTGGGGTCGCCAGCCGGCACTGTCTGGCTGACGGCACCCTGAGGAGACCCACTCTATGGGAGCGTACCGGTCGATGGGAGGTACTCTGCGGCAGGAGGCGGTCTCTATTTAGAAGGAATAAACTCTTTGGAACATGTATATTCAAAAATGCATTGTATTAAATACTCAAAAATCATTGTATTTGTTTTTTCTGTAGTACTGTACCAATACACACTCATATTTGAAACACTGTTTTAATTTTGATTAGTTAAAACAAGGAGTGTGGCAAATAAAAGAATTCAAGTAGCAAGGGATATAGATCTTCTAGAGTGTTTTCATTGGCTATGTGTTCACAAAAGCAGCAGCTTATTAATTGGGTTACCTTAAATTTCTAATTGGAGAAAATCTTTAATTCAAAATGATCCATGGCTGAAGCAACTTTGAATTCAGGCATGGTGCTTTTCATAAACATAACATTGTAGTTATATTCAGAGGACACAACGACAAGGACTTCCATGACAACGTCTTCAGTTACCAGCTAAATCCTATCTTTGAATTAAAAGTTTCTATAAAATGAAAATAGTGTCTTCCTCAGATATTTTTGTGAAGAAAAAAATCTATCTATGAGTGTTATATGAATTATAATATTGTATTACTCTACAAGATAATGTAATTAAACATTATCAATTATCAAAATCAATTATTCCATCCACCTTATATATGCAAAACATCATAATTATACTACAGAACTGATAAACAATTAAGCATTTTTTACATTTCAGATGTAGCATTGCAAACAAATTATTTCTTGTTGATTTCTAGGGACTTGGGATGTCACTGTTATAACTAGGGAAATGTCAGACAATTACGGGAACCCTAAATTAATTCTGACAGTATGTGATGACAAAGGTACATCATCTTCAGTCTTCATTCCCAAAGGATCATTTAAGAGGGCTAAAACTTACCATACATCTTTGGAGCTAGATAAGAAATTTAATAAGATTTGCAAAATTCGCTTGGAAGTAGAAGACTCTGACAGAGAAACATGGCATTGTCATGAGGTAAAATTTAATTACGCATTAGTACATACTTTTACGCAAATGTTCTTTAATTTTATAATTCAAAATTTATTCATAGACATACATGATCTGGGGTTACCCATACATAAATGGTTTTTTAATCATCCCATGTCACAACAAATCTCATTGATTTCAGTAACTCTAAATATTAAGTCTTGATCCAACACATTATGATATGGTTTCCATACTATAGCAGGAACTATAGAATCTCCTATTTATTCCTGTATAAAATTCATATTTCTACTGGTATCCAAGAAACAACTTGGGTTGGAGGCATCTTTATATTGTATTTGTGATAGTAAAAAATGCTGTATATTGTAAGCAGCATTTCCAGTATTTTTTTTGTGTGTACTGTCATTAGTAAACATGTCTGTCTTAACACAATTCCAAACTGGCCATAACATTTCTGGTTCTGTTAAGGTCTTATTAATTTAACTCCTCCAGTGTCGGTTTCCTGTGAAGTCTCGGAATCTTAGTTTACCAAATTATCTGTAATCCTTTATACTACTTTTCTCAAAGTTAAAGGCTCTATTTGATAGTAAAAGTTCCAGACTAAACTAATACGTATATAATAAAAGAATAAAAGATATCCACTTCGAAGTTTTATTTTTCTCAAAGGAAACTTTAGAAATCCCTTGCTGCCGAGATTTTCCAGATAATAAAGGATGCACAGTAGCTGAATTTCCCATTCTTATAACTGGCACCAGGTTTTTAACAGGTTTGTTACTTACCAAACAGTCAAAACAACTTCCACAAAAGCTTACAAAGGACACTTGACTCCTATGTGGAGTTGAAAAGTAACACAAAAAGGAAAAAGGAATGAAAAGACTATAGTAAGCCAGTTTAGGCTTCAATTCTTAAAATTACATACTAGACGCTGTGGCTGATGCCAGATAACAGTTAAGAAAGAAGAGTAAATGTTACATTCCACTTTTTTTTACTAGACTGTTTGAATCATGGTTCCTTCTTTGTGGCACTATTGCAGTTCTTTAAAATATCTTCTTTGTATAATGCCAATACTAACAGTAATTGCCAGCAATTCTTGCCATATGCAAAGCTATTTTTCTCCAAGGAACAAAAGTTGGAAAAGGATGGGAGAGCAGAAAGACTATCAACCTGCTGTTATAATATGACTCTTTTTTATTGTGATTTAGATTCTTAGTTGTGTTCTCTGTTATGGTTTGTTCTTATATTATATTGTCTAGAATTGATTTCCATTGTTGTACGCCAGGGGTGTCAAACTGCCGGATGCGTCATGCCAAAACTGCGCCCACCCCATTGCCGGCAATGGGAAAAAAGTCACGATATGTCGCGACACATCACGTGACGTTGTGAGTTTGACACCCGTGTTGTAAACCAGTCTAAGTGGTAGATAAACAACTGACAAGGCAGGACATAATTTTCATTAAAATTATCTTGTAAACAAAGGGGATATGAATTGTTTAGTTTTGCTTGGAGGCCTTGTCAGCAATTCCAATTTACTCAACTTTATGTGTAGATGTCATACATATGCTGAAGCTTCTTCTTGTATATTTTAGAAGATAAAAGGCAGGTTGTTTTGTGAGTCAAAAGATGTTTTGCACAAATCTTTATCAAAGCCAAGCCTCTCTTTGTATAACCCTGGCACATTTCCTAATTACGGAGAGAGCTTAGCAACTCAATGAAAGAAACTACAAACTATAATATAATCGCTAGCATTTAATTTGATGGGGACCCCTCCAGTGGCAGCCAATAGTACGTTTAATATATACACATAATTCCAGTTTTATGTACAAGAAATGAGTACTTGGTCTCTTCCAGTCATTTCAGCACATTGAAATCTATCCACATAGACCAAATTCTTTAAGGAACAGTTGAGAAATCTATATATATCCAAAAGAGACCATTTAAGTGATACTATTTTCCAGTAATTAATTTCTTGTTTGCTGCTGTAGTTAAACTTGTTTTAATATTTTTGTTAGCTGTTGCTCTGAGTGCTTTTTTAAATAACGGGAAAATATTTTAATTAACAACTACTAATATATTTGTTCCTTTATAATATATAAAGAATATATTATATCCTTTTAAATATTATATCCATATAATATATGTTTATAAACTGATATGGGGTTTTTTTTGTCTTTAGTTAAACAATATATTCTGTATATCTCAACGGATTCCGCCTCAAAGTCAGGTACAGACTCTGATGTGTATGTCACTTTAAAAGGGACAATGGGAGACACAGGCCGGAGAAAAGTACTCAGAAATGGGCAGGAATGCTTTTCTGAAGGAAAGGTAAGCTTTTCAAATAAATAAACAAAAAAGGATATATATGTATGATTTGTCCTAATTAGAGAGATATATAGAAGTGCTCTTTACTAGACAGGATACAATCCTAATTCATAATGTGATGGAGCATGAAGATGGAGATGAAACAAGGGAGTGTAGACATCCACAGAGATGGTCTTGAGGGAAATATCAGAAGGCATTACAAAAACAAAAAAAACCCATTATTTGGATTATAATACCCACGTTTAAGAAAAAGGTCTTTTAAGAAAAGATCTATGGTTGTTATATCAATGAAAGCTAGTAAAAGGCCTTCCTGCCTTTTGCCTCAGTCTGTAAGATTAGAAAGAAAAATTTCCACATTCTTCCCCAAACTGCCTATTTATTCTTTTTCGAGAGCATATTCCCATTTGGAGAAGGCAGATTTACTCCTCACAATAAACACTGCTGTCTAATCTGTGATCAGTTTCAATTAATTATCTTTACCTTCTCCATTACTCACTGCAAGCAATCATTCAGAGATGTCATACCATTTCCTGAAGATGTCATAGAGAAATAAATCTTGGTGTCAGCAATAAGCCTGACACCAAGATTGCAGCTGATGAAGTAAGAACTACTTTCCAAAATAGACATGGTGTAAACACACAGCTACTGGGCTTCAAGGCCACCAAGCACTGCACCAAGTACTAGTTAGTTTGAAAGGACAGAAAAAAGAAGTTTCAATTCTTTCAGAATATGTAAAAGTCCCTAATATCCTTGTATTACGCTAGGTCAGTGGTGGCGAACCTATGGCACGGGTGCCAGAGGCGGCACTCAGAGCCCTCTCTGTGGGCATGCGCACCGTCACCCCAGTCCTAGGCCTTCAGCTGGGTTTTATAAAACCTTTTCGCTTTAGGCCTCCGCCACCATGTGCAAAAAAAAAAGGTTCAATCAGTCAATTTCAACTTCTCGCAGGAAAAAAAAAGATCTTGCAAAGTTGGAATTGATTGATTGAAGTTTTTAGTCCCACCCAGTCTGCCGTTACCACTGCAGTCACGCCCACCCAATGGGCCACGCCCACCCAATGGGCCACGCCCACCCAATGGGCCACACCCACCCGGCACCCGACAATGCATCAGTGGGTTTTGGGTTGCAGTTTGGGCACTCAGTCTCTTGAAGGTTTGCCATCACTGCACTAGGTGGTCATTTATAGTGTATTGTTTAATCCTTGTATGCATAAGACTCTGATTTAATCAGGCCATATCTGTGATACTTCTGCCAAATCAGGCTGAAGAGTTGAGGAAGTCATACTGCATCCTGATCAGGGATGTCGACACTGATAATATCCAGTTCTAAATCTGAGGTTCTACACCAATACTTTCATATACAGTAGATATTGACAGTATTGGAGATAGAATGGAACCTGGAAACACTCTTGTTCTCAGAACCAGTTGACTCAAAGAAATTCCATATGAAATCTACTTGAGGGATAGAAAGAATATTACTGCAAAGGCATGGCTCCTATTCCCAAATCTTTCTTGAATATGGGAAACTACCATAATTGACAGTAATGAAACCTTGTGAGAAGTCAAGAACCAATAGAGTAACACCTCTGCTGTTGATCATAAAGCACATATGAGCCATCGGGCCAACCAAGCCTTCAGAGCTCATGATGAACTCACTTGAAAATGGGTCCATATATTTTGCATTCTCCAGGACTACTAAATTTAGGGCTATCATCTGGCTAAAATCAAATTAATTATTGTTTGATGTCAGTAAAGTAGTTCAGTGTTTTGAATCTCCTTGCTACTATCTAATGCTTGTTTGGAATCATGGAGCTCCAGATATACTACAGATGTGTTGATGAGAACATTCAAATATAAAATCTATTTCATTCATTCATTCATTCATTCATTCATTCATTTATTGTTCATATAGCTAAATCAATGGATTGCAGAGCTCTGCAGAGAAGAATTTTGTTACAAATGTAATCTAAAGGTTGACAGCACCCCTAGAACATCAGGGAAGGTGGTGCTGGCATGCAGATTAATGGTTGTCAAATAAGAATAAAGCATTGAGCTTCACTTTCCTGTTGCTTTTATAAGCTTGACAGTTTTATAGTGGATGTATCAATCTCATTCTTCTGTTTATTAAGTCTTGGTATGCTGACTGTGGTCCTTCTAGGTGGATGTTTTTCCCATAGAAGCAGTAGATATTGGAACTCTGAGTCAGCTTATTGTGGAAAAAGGAAAAGGCTCTGCTTGGCACCTCCAGAAGGTTATAGTGAAAGAACCACAATGTGAAGGAAAAGAGACACTCTTTATGACACAGACATGGCTGAAAGACACAACTGAAAAGAAAAAATATGCCTCAGTAACTCTGAGTGCTACCGGTCAGTGTTATCTGAGACATCTCTCATTTGAAATTTCTTGTGAAGAATCTCCTTCTTAATGGCAGAACATGCCATTTTTTCCTAGGTATTATAAGCTTGAATAACAGAAAGCACACAATGCAGAATCTTTGCTTATGCCAGCAACAGCACAAGCCAACTTAGCAATAAGATTGTAGAATATTAATTAAATGTTGCAAGTTGCAACCAAATGCAACATAAATTTATGAAAGTGTCTGTTATCAACTATTTTTGTTTTGTGATTCCTTCAAAAAGGATTGGATGAAGTGCTATAATATCAAGAAATGTTCTCAATTATTCTTACCGCTCAGGAGATATATTAATATGTTTGATAAACTATTATTTATTATCAATAGGCAATTTTCTTTCTTGTTGTACCTTTTGGTTTTTTTCAAAACTTTCTTAAGATATATAGAAAAACTCAAAACCTTTTAAAAAGTTTTTTTTAAGTTTCCATTTGTTTTATATATTCCAAGTTAACCATGCAACCATATATTTCTTACACTCTAGGAATGGCCCCATCATCCAATGATTTAACAAAAAAAACCCTTTTCCATCCCTTCACATTTCAGGAAGCCAGAGACAGGAAAAGCTGGCATGTAATGGCAAAGATCTTGATGATTACATCCTTAAGCTTTACTCTATCAATAGCTCCAACTATAAGCTTGTCAAGCATTATGTGTCCAACCAGCTTTTTGCCTTTTCTTCTCTTGTTCATCATCTTCTCTCTCTTCCTGTTTCTTATTCACAGGCACTTTGAGGCATTCAAGGGCCTCATTTTAAGTAAAAAAAGAACTTCTATATAAAAATAACTATTCCTGCTTTCCTGGTATAAGACTAAAGACATGACTTGGTGCACTCAAACGGTTCTACATTTCAATATATTAGTATATTTAAGCCATTAAGATCCCAGCTACACAGTACAGTAAGTTATGGCATTGGTTTAACATTAACTGATGATACAAGCCTGTGTTCTGCATGGACTAAGAAACCACAGCGTATTGCATTAAGCTTCCAAGAAATTTTCTCCATTTCTCTAAGGAAAATATGATTATCAATTATTTGAATGTAAGTTAAGAAATGTCTAGGTTTATCACATATATGATCATTTCAGTATTCTTTTACAAATAAATATTAATCTCTCCCTTTTTCTCTTTTTTAATTAGAAGTATTGGATAGGAGAAACACAACTGCCTCATTATTACAAAGCCAAAACATGAAATCAGGTACTTTATGTAACACCAATCCATGATGACTCAGACTGCTTAAATAAATATTTTGTTTTTAAAATACTTTGCTATTATTGGCAATATCAATTTTTATAATTATGTTTAAATAGTGAAATATCTTATCTAACATTCTAATGTAACATATTTACTGATTAATATATATTAGATTCAACCAATTTGAACATCCTTCCCATAATGCTATTTTCTTTTATTTGTTTAGAAGGTCTGTGGAAGATATTTTGCACTACATGTCATGAAGATTCATCAAAAGCATTTGAAGAATCTTGGGAAAACTTTACTAAACTGACTTGGGTGTTCTATGGAAACAGTGGCAAATCTGAACCAATTTCCTTGACGAGTAAAACAGGAATTCAAGCTGATGACAAATTAACATTTGATGTAAAATAAATATGTATTCCATTATCTTTCCAATGAACATGTAAATTATTTGTATGGAGATAAAACATACAAATTTAATCAGGAAATCTTTCCATCTTAGTCTTACCACTAAGGTAGAGTGAGGCAACTGTGTCACAAAGCATGATCTAGAGAGTTCACAACAACAGTGGCTTTCTCTCACTCTTTCCTTTAAATCTCCTACCCTATGTTAGTAAGCTATGGTACTATCTATTTGATTCTTGCTTCATGCAAAAAAGAACCAGTCCTGAATTCTTTATTCTTCTTGATATTGTTGATTATCTTATAAAATGTCATTTAACATCATTGTTGACATATTATAATGAACACATTTAAGAAAGACCAGTAAATGCAAGATAATACTAATGTGTATTATCATATTAACATCAAAGATTTGAATTTGCACATGATTTTCTTTATTTATGAATCCATGCTTTTAAAAAAATGAGATGTGGACTTAGAAAGTAAGATTTTTTTTGGAGCTTTCCATTTTAGCCTGTTGGATCAGCAGGAATAGACAATGCCTAAGAAAATGTTATTTCAAAATATGATTTAATGTCATTTTAATCATAATGGAAAACTACTTATTCTGCTATTCTCTTTTAGGTATATTTCCCATCTGATCTAGGAACGCTTTATAAAGTGAAGATTGGGATTCATCTCTTGGGAGAAAGCATATGGCAATTGTTTCATCACTGCAAAATCCAGAACACTGTAACCCTTGATACCTTTAGTCTCTCATTACATGAAACATTTCCTCTTCTTAATGGAGATCAGTGGATTGAGTTCCCTATCGAATGGCCATTAATGAAAGCCCTTTCTGGTATGTATCCATTGGCATTTGGCCACTGCGTATTCCAGAAATTACAACTCAAATGTTTATCAAGGGGATCCATCTTAATTTCCTTTAATTAACTATGCCATAAAATGACAAGGCTTCTATATATTGAAAAAAGTTACTATTTTCAGATCAATATTTTAAGGTTAAACCTTCCATTTGATTAGTTTAGTGGCAGACGCACTTACTACAGAGGAGAGAGAGGTATAATTGTTTCCATTATAGGTCTAGGGTTTAAAGGTCTAGGGCACACTTACTTATAACAGATGAGAATGTATATTTTTGAAAGCTATATTGGTTCCTATGCATTACTTAAACAAGAGTCTTGTGTGATAGCAATGTGAGAGATGCGTTCCCTTCCCTTTTGTGAAGAAAAACTTGGAACAGTCCTCAAATTCCATTATTGATACTTGCTACTATTTGTAGAGGTGCTGCCACAATATCCAGCAATTATTTGAATGGTTCAGAATGCAGTGGCCCACACCATTTATTGCAAGCCTAGACTTGTGTATGTGTCACCTCTTTTGTGGGAGCTGTTCTGGCTGCCAGTTTGCTTCCGGGTACAAGTCAAGGTACTGGTTATCACTGACTTGGGGCCAGTCTATTTGAAGGACCACCTTTTCCCATTATACCCATCCAGCCCACCAGGGCAGAAAGGCAGGCTATGTTGTTGGCCAATTCTATTAGGGAAGTACATTTGGTGGGACCATGAAAAAGAGCCTTCCTGGTGATGGCCCCTTCTCTATGAAACATAATTGGCCCCCATCTTTGTTGCTATTTCAAAATGCCCCAAAGATGTGGTTGTAGGCTGTTTGTAGTAGGCTCTCACTTCATTTAATATATTAGAAATTATTCCATGATATGGCCATATTGTCACTGCAAATCAATGAAATGTTGGTTTAATCTAGTAAAAAGCCAGTTATCAGTCAACTGTATATAGACTGATAAGTGTATAAGAGCAGTGTGAAGACATCCCAACTTGTTAATAGCAGAGTCTTTTTTTTTATTCCCCATACATTTATGGGATCGTATCTGTATGAGAAATAGTGTACAGGCATGTATTCAACAGTGCTACTGAATTTCATACGAAATGATACGCATGTGAAAATGTATCTATCAAATAACAACAAAAATGGATCTAAATCACAGTCTGGAAATTTGGCACATACTAGTTATAAAATCTGTTCATGTCGCTTTTTATGATGAATATATAAGTAATATTAAATGATCAAACTGGGTATTACATATAAACATTGGTGAGTGTTTGGAAAAAGTAAGTAGAAATGTAATGCATATATAATCATTTGCAAAAATGAATTTATATTTCTGAAGAATTAAAATAATTGCCATTGAATTCAAATATTTTATTACATTATATGATTAGTCATGTTGAATTAAATGCTAAATATTTTATGTAACTGAAGTGCAAATGACTCAAAATAATTTAATACATGGATCATAAGAATCCTTTGTTTAAATACAATATATTTTTTCTAGTATTTCACAGTAATATTAAATTTGTCTGACATGTGAATATTAGTAGCCAGTTGCATAAGCTAGTTGAATTGATTCAAACTAATTCTGTTTCACTGAATTCAGTGGGACAAAATCAGCTTAATACTTTTGTAGCTGTTTATTTCTGAATGTTGCTGTTTGGTACATTTATCACTGTAATGCTTATTCCCTCAATATAACTGTGTTCCCAGTTATTCCAGCCAATCAGCCATCTGCTATTTAGTGCCTACAGACAGTAAAAATATTGTCCAGATGTTGGCAAAGAGTTCTTTTCTCAGGAAACCACTTAGTTTATTATTATTAATACCAGAGAGCCAATTTGGTTGAGTGGCTGCAACACTGTAGATTTATAATGATTGGTGAAGGCCTGTAAAACTGTAAAATGGACTGAATAGATTTATTTAACTTTAGTGGTGAAATACGTACTGAGCTACCTTTTCTACATCCATTCAGACTTGAAATACACAAATACAGATGATATAAAACTATAAAGAGTAGCCAATATTAATAAAACAATCAGAATAAAAAGGTTCTGAGCAGGCTGAATTACTGCATCAAAATAAATATAATAAAATTCAGCATGATTAATTCTAAAATGTACATTTATATCAAAGAAACCTATACTTATGGGTTTCATTCCATGAATTATGGAATGTCATAAGTATATCATAGGTATAAAATGGAAGTATATGTGGTATCTATGATCCAAGTAACTTAGACCAATCTCTTACTGTGTCATCCCAGGTAACAACTATTGGGATGTAGGATTGCTTCTGTCAATTGAGACAGCTCTGTAGGTCTGCCTTTTTCTGGCACATGAGTCTTCCCTATGGCCTCACATGTTCAGGTTACCTTCAGGTTGAACTCTAGCTTCACTTTATGTTGGGCCTTCTTTGAAGCAAATACAGCTACAGGCAATCCTCAACTTATAACCATAACTGGGGCCAGAATTTCCATTGCTCAGCAAGATGGTTGTTAAGTCAACCACACCCGATTTTATGATCTTTTAGCCATAGTTGTTAAGCAAATTTCTATAGTTGTTAAGTGAATCATGAAGCCATTATTTATTTATTTACACTGCACATTTCTGAAGAGCCCATCCCTCTCAAACAGGGACTCTGGGCGATGTACAATAAAACATCAAAATATAAAAATATAAGTGATAACGTTAACATTTTAAAATTAGAATATTTAAAAATTCTTTAAAAAATATAGGACACAGGAATGAATAAACCCTGTTAAAAGTTAATTAACAAAGGCAAAGGGAGATCTCTCATGGCACCAACCAATCCCATGACTGTGTGAGAATCCATTAAGCGAATCCAACTTCCTCCATTGATTTGGTTTGTCAGAAGCTGCTGGGAATGTCACATAATGGCAATCACACAACCTTGGGATGCTGCAACTGTCATAAATAAATGCTGGTTGCCAAGCATCTGAATTTTGAACATGTGACTGTGGTGATGCTGCGATGATTGTAAGTGCTGTGTATTGGTTGTAAGTCACTTTTTTCAGTGACCTTGTAACTTCAAATAGTCACTAAACAAATAGTTGTAAGCCGAGGACTCCCTTTACTATAGGTAGCACATTTGCTCCAAAGGTTTCCAATGTTCTCTCATCTCTATGCTTCAGGAGCTTCATTAGCGGTCTGTGGCCTCAAGGGTGCCTTTCATGATTTTACTAATGATATATAAAGCCCTTTATGGTTGAAGTCTGCTTACCTTGCAGAACATTTCAAACTGTTTCCTTCTCCAAATAGACATAGTCACAAGGAGGAAATGTTCTGGTCATTCTATGCTATTGGCTAGAGTGTGCAGAAACTAAGGTCTTCTTGGTGGGTGGATTTAGATTACAGGTAGTCCTTGACTTATAACAGTTCATTTAGTGACTGTTCAAAGTTACAATGGCACTGAAAAAAGTGACTTATGACTTACGACCATTGCAGCATCCCCATAGTCACATGATCAAAATTCAGATGCTTGGCAACTGGTTCATATTTATGACCATTGCTCTGTGCCAAGGTCATGTGATCACCTTCTGCGATCGTCTGACAAGCAAAGTCAATGGGGAAGTCAGAGTCACTTAGCAATTGTGTTATTGATTTAACAATTGCAATGATTCACTTAATAGCAGGGGCAAGAAAAGTCGTAAAATGGGGCAAACTCATTTAACAAATGTTTGACTTAGAAACATAAATTTGGGGCTCAATTGTGGTCGTTAGTCAAGGGCTACCTTTATAGGAATCCTATCCTGCTCACATTGGCCAATCTCTGCAAGCTAGTCCTTTTAAACACCTTTGTAATATTTTGGTTTAATTTTGAAAAGCATTTAAAAGAACATTAAGTTCTTTTTTTAAAGTCACAATTATATCTATTTATTTTATTAGTCTGTTTCAGTCATGAAGCTCCTAAATGTATAACTAGGTGATATATAATATCTAAAAAATCTTTTTAACTGATTAGCAGAATAATGTGGTTGCTACAATAAATGTATCTTCAAGTTACATTATCAGAAATGTAATAAAATCAGATTCTGAGGAGTAATTGGTTAACTGCACAGAGCATTGAGCCCAGTTTTGATTGTCATATTTTAAGAAAGGTTTTGACAAAGAGGGCTTATCCAAAGAGGAGTGACCAGATTAGATTTCTAGAAAAAAACATCTTTAAAAAAATAGATTTCTAGAAGTATGGTAAAAGTATCCAGTTTTACTATGGTAAAAAGGAATATTTCAAGCAATCTTTGAAACTCACTTCACCTTCAACAACAGGATGTCACATAGAAAATGGAATGTGCTTTCTCTGAGCCCTGACTATATTTGGCCCCTCAAGACTTGAATCCTGATGCCAATCAATCAAAGCATTGATTCTGTTACTGTGTTATCTGTATCATTCATTTGACATACTTACTCCCCAAACCTATCCTAACATTATTTTTTACTTAATATTTCGATTCCTCCAGATTTTACAATGATCATTTTGCATAATTGCAATTTTCATGTACTGGATAAAGTGTGCTTCAGATTTGGAATACAAAATCCTTTGATTGTGGGAATGGTTCAATATTTGGCTTTGTGGATGACAAAATGAAAGATCTGGATGGATTACCGGATCAAATAGACTCAAGTATCTGCTTTAACAATGCTTTCATCAGTGCTAAAAAGAGAGAAAGGAGCGAAAGCACTTTGGGAATATAAAAATATTCAGTATGTGTTTTTAGTTATATCACTCGCTTAACTAATGATGAATTAATGCAGAGAAAATATTGCATCATGTAAATACTAGCATATAGCAGGAAAGATTATTAAAGTAATGAATTATGGAATGATGATGGCACCTGTTATATCAGATTTAACATTTTTTATTTTACAGTGATTACCTATGATATAAAAATATTCTGCAGTGATAATGTGAGCAAAATAAACATGGTGCCTATCTCTCTGTCTGTATATGGAACCAATGGAGTCACTGAAGACCGAAGACTTTTGTTGTCACCATCATCTACAATTGAGAAAGGAGAAGTTGGGATGGTAATTCAGTTTTTTACTGTTATCTGAAAATACAGAATAAAAACATATTTCAGTTCCAAATGTGTGTATGTGCATTATATTTATAGGTTAGGTTAGGCTTTAAATCAGCGTTGATGCCTAGTGACTGCCTGGAGTAGTCCCTACAGTTTTCTTGGCAAGATTTTTCTGCAGTGGTTTACTATTGTTGGCTTCAAGTTTAAGGCAGGACTAGAATTGATGGTCTTCTAGTATCTAACTTGACACCTTAGCCATTACACCAAACTGGTTCTAGATAGATAAATGGATGGATGGATGGATGGACGGACAGACGGACAGACAGACAGACAGATATGGATGGAAGGTAGATAGGTAGAGACAAAGATTTTATATGTAATTTCTGCCTTATTGAAATATCTTCTGATATGTTTAGTTATTTACAGGTCAAACAGATGCTGTGGATTTGGGAAAATTGCACAAAATTGTCCTTCTCATTGAAAATACATCATGTAAGTTTTTTTCACTGCAAAAATATTGATGAGAACCTTGCAGTTTAACACTGATGCTGCATATGTATAATAAGTAGTATATAATATAATAGTACACTATATAACCTAATATAACTTCTTTGAGGTTTCATTAAATAGTTTAAAAATAGGAAACAGCATTATGCTGAGTAAGATCTTTGTTCCATCTAGAACAATATAATTCATGGTGATGGACAGCAATTTTTAACAGTTTCAAGCAGTTCTCCCAGCTTAATTTAGAAATGCCAGGAACTGAGTCTCAGACATTCTGTAAATGTAGACTCCATGTTCTGGCACTGAACTTGGAGGAAACGTATCTTTTAAATGACATTTATTTGAAAATAAGTCCTATAGACCTTTCCTTCTATTTGCAATAAGTATGGGAGTTGCAGTTGCATTATGCAGTTGCGTAATGATAGTTGGAGACGCTGTGGATGTATTAAATAGAAAAGCTCTCTAGTTTGTGATTTAAGTGCAACTACTTAAGGTTTAAGAAGGTATAGACTTGTAATGCTATTATTTACTGATCCTTAATATAATTTGATAGTAGTGTTGGCATGACAAAATGTTTTAATTATCTATTGCTCTAATGCAGCTTGCAAACTGGCAATTAAAGCTTTGCACTTAAAGGAAAATTTAAAGCAAGAGCCTGTGTACATATTTGAAGTGAACGAGTGAGTATGAGAAATATGAATCACCAGGGGCAAATTTGGGGGATTAAGAAAGGAAAGCTGATCAATACTTTACTTTGTTATTATGGTGTACTTACTACCAAGGAGGAAGGAGGTAATATCTTGGATTTTTTAAAACTCATATGCCAAAAATAATCTCATAGGCTTTCAATACCATAGACCTTGAAAGGAAAAGGAGATGAAACCTTTGGTTCTCCTTGTCAGGTAGCAAACTACCTGGCTAAAGTTAATGCTCTAATTTGCATTGCTATGTTTCTTTTTTTAAAACAAAACAAAACAAAACAAAGCTCACTGCAGACTGCAAACATACCAATTTGTTAGAGGAAAAGTGTGCAGTCCAAAAGGGCAGGGGTGTTGCTTGCCCCAAAAGATATAGTGCGGTGGTAATTAAGTAGAAAAGGCATTTGTTCACAACTGCCCTTGTAAGATTCAGAACCAAGACTTGTAAATGGGGCCTAGCGAACTCCCTGAAGCCTCAGTTTACATCAAAACAACCTATAATCTGAAAGGGATACGGGAAGAACAGCAGAGGAAAAGGGTAAATCCAACTGAAGGGAAAAAATAGTTTTTTATAGGAGGCACATATAAAAATCACACAGAGTAATTTGAATCTTATAAAAAGTTGCCATGCAGGATAAGCTTACCCGCCAGGGAGATTTTTGAAAAGTTTCACCAGCATGAATAAAACAAACTATCCTTTTTCCAGCTGCTATCTAACCCCTCCCTTCTGCTGCCCACTGTTGGCTGTTAGAGAATTGGTTCCATCCTTAACAGCTGTGGCAATGATAGTTTGCAGCCAGGAGACCCTGTCAAAACTCACACCTGTGACAGTTGGAAAATCGTGAACTTCATGTTACCACTCAGAAAGTACATTCAGAGACATCATATTAACATTAATTATACTCTTCTTTATGTTATGGGCATTTCTTAAATGTGTCCCTTCAAGTCAGTTTTAATTCCTGGTGATTGCCCTGCAGTTTTCTTGGCAGCATTTTCAGAACTTCATCCCAGAGCTGAAAGGGACTAACTGGCCCACAGTCATCGGCTGGTTTTGCATCTAAGTTAGTACTAAAACTCATGATCTCCAAGTTTTTAACTAGTATTTCTCAATGGTAACAACTTGGATTTCATTACCCACAACTCTCCAGTCAGTGTGCTGATTAGAGAATTCTTGGGGTTGAAGTCTGCACATCTTAAAGTTACCAGAGTTAAGAAAGATGCATTACTGGATCTCAAGGAAAGGAGTCTTTTTTAAAAAAAAACATTTGTTTTTTCTTTATTAAATTTCATATCAAATTCTGTATATGGCTTGGTTTTTAAAAATTATTTTTAGAACATTCCATCTGGACACTGATAAATCTGAAATAAGGAGAGAAATCCCCCTCTCTTTGGTTAATAAAGAAGATAATGGACCAGAAAATCTGACAGAACATATTATTAAAGTGTACACTGGTGATAAAAGAGGGGCAGGAACTGATGCCAATGTTCATATCATTTTGTTTGGAGACATGGATACATCTAATTTAATTCAGCTCAAAACCTCTCTTGATCATCGAGATCCCTTTGAAAGAGGAAAGGTAAGTAATATTGCCCATGTGAACATATTTATTTTAAATTGGCAATATATATATATATATATATATATATATATATATGATATTCACATGCACAGAGCGTTGTGCATTATGCTAAACCAATTTACTATCTCATTCATTGATCTTATGACAGATAACATGACAAACTATACATTCCTTTTGCTGATATTCTTCTGGCCAATGCTTCCTTAAAAACTGGTGGCACAACCAGATTTAGAGCTATACAGATAGAGGGATAAGTCTCCTTGGGATGAGCCTTGTCCAGCACAGTGTCTTTAGAAATCTTATTTATTCTTTGTGAGCTTGATGTGAAGATTAAAATAGGGAAGCGGAAGAGATAAAAGAACTGGAGGAGCCCCATTTTAGGAAGCAGTTCGTTCTTCAGTTTCTTCCAATGGATAGCAGAAGGGGAAGTAACTCTTTTCATCTGAGTCTTAGATAACATACAAAATGCTGAATTAAGTGAATAGACTATATTAAACCATTGTTCCCCTATTGTATTTAAAGCTGTTCTCAATGGGAGTTTATCTTGGTGTTGAGCGCTTTGGGTTTTGATATTAAACTGGGCTTAATCATAGTACAACTTGGTGTATTCTGCAAATGTAGTCAATGAGACAAATATGAATATGGCAACTTTTTTGGGGGTGGGATTAATTACCATTGACTGTTAAATGTACACTTATTGTAAACAGGTGTCCTGTCATTCTGCTAGAGAAAAAGATTCCAGAAGCTACTTAACCTTCCTTTACCTCTCTAATACTGAACAAATTCATTTTTGTCTTTAGAGAATTAACTTAACACGAAAGAACCAATTTTGTAGAAGTCAAACTGTTGTTCCCCTTGGGGAAAAAATGCCAGCATTGCCAAAAACACTGGAAATAAAAAAAAATATTTTAAACCAAATTAGTAGGCTATTCAAAAGATTTTATCTTAATTAGAGTAAAATAACTTCTCTTTATGTCTTCAAAGGAAGGTTTATGTATCATTAAAAAGATATATATATAAATGGAAAACACAAGGTGTATTTTTTAAGCTAGCTGGAAGTTCATTATTTTTTAAGCCTATTTTCTAACATTAATAAGAATTGTACCAGCGTAAGTTTTCTTATTCTTTTTGCTGATATTCCACCCACATTTTTGAATAGTCAAAGGTAGGCTCAAGTACATGTCATACAAATAATTGTAATAAATGAAATAAAGAAATTGGGATGTTCTTTTATGTTTTTAAAAAAATGGAAAGAATTGCAGCATAGAATTTCAACCAAGATGATCATTAATCAAGATCTGGTATTTCTCAAACCACCTATAGTATATCATCTATATCAATATCATTTACACACATGCACACATTTTAGGCAAGTTCCATTGCTGATTCAAATAATGATACCCACTCTAGAACAATTTGTTTATTATTTATTTATTAAATTTGCATGCTGCCTATCTTGCAGTTTAAGGTGATTCTGAGTTTGGAAGAACAAAGAGATGGTGGAGACTGTGATACCTGAGGATTTTGCTACATATTAAGCAGAATAATTAAGAAAGTTGAAGATAGATCTGAATTTGAAGGGCAAAATGTGACAGGAGCTATTGAGCATTTACAGTATATGGTGCATTCCTTGGTTTGCTTGTGAACCCAGGAAGATACCTTTGATTTAAGATGTTCCCAAGAAGTGCTATGTACGTATTTGTGAGTGCTTGCACATACTGTGGCCATCTACACACAGTGAAAATAACATTTTCCTTTTCAAATCCAGATCACTGCACAGCTCTAGTTGCTATTTATTCATCTGACTAATGAAGCTGAATATGTCTGTTATTGTGACAAAAAGCAAATCTGTTTGCATTTTTTTTTCAATATCCAACAGAATTAAATTCTTCAACCAACCATTTTTATGTAGGTCCTTAGGTACTAGCAAAATATTCTTGTTTTTCTTTTATTTTTATACATGGTTTACTTTGATGGAAGGCAGAATGCTAGATTATTTTTCCCTTTCAGGTTTTTAATTCAAACCTTTGTTTAGTTGTCTATAGATATTTACTTGGAATTTTGAAATGTGTTTGAAAAAAATACCAGAATGCTCTTATACTATCTTTTTGAGTTAGGTCCAAAAAGCTTCTTTTTAGGCTGGTTTTCCTTCTTGTTAAGAAAAATGTGGTAGAAAGAATTCAGACAGAGACAAAAATTACTGACCTACCTGTAATCTTCAGTGTTGATAAAAGATCATATATCTCCTTGACCCTGGTTTAATTCAGACTAGTCCTTGATCAAGAGAAAAGCCAAGGGGCTGGCAGACTTATAATTTGGAAAATCGCCAGGCTACTTGGCACTTCTGGTTTCAGTTGCTTGTTCTTGGCAGAGGCACATGGAGCTGCATATGCAATGACCGTGGCATGTATTTTGCTGCAAAGGATGCAACTGAACTATATTTAGGGAAGCATTCACACCAAGCAAACATAGCATTTTCTAAAGTTTGACCTATCATAATTGAAAAGCTAATTCTATTTTTCATTTTAAAGTCTGATACATTCAAAATTAAGACAAAGATAATTGGAAGGCTGCAGAAGATTGAAATTGGACACGATGGGAAAGGGTTTGGTGAGTATATTTGCATTACTTGACTAAATTGTGTTTCATATGTGCTAAAACAGCTATACAGATAACTTTCACTTAATGATGCTTTTTTGGGACTGGGTATAAGTAAAAAAAAATATGATGAGAAACCACACCACATATATCAAATAAATCCACTCTATATTTTATCATTTATCGAATAAATCCACTTTGTTTTTTCTGTTTACTTTAGAAAGCTTGATCTTTAATCCCTTCAAATGATGTCCCACAAGCTGATTACTTATCATTTTCTTTTTGTCTTCTCTCAGGAACTCCTTCACTAGTTTAACATGTCTTTTTTGTATATCCAAGATAAAAAAGTTTTCCAAGTCATTCTTCTGATTTATTATTTGTATGTCATCTTTAATTATTAAGACATCATCCAGTTTTGTTGTAAATCCATTGTGGAGTCTTTTTCCATATGAGTCTTATACTCTGGTATTTTTAGATCCATTTGCAGATCAACCTTAGTCTGTTTTGTCTAGTAAAATCTGTTCCTCTTCTGTAGCCTCTATAACATCTATAAAATCTATTCTTATAGGTGTAAACAATCTTAAGACTAATTTCTGGATTAATTGATCCAGAGCCACTTGGTTGAGTGGCTATAAAAATTGAATGAATGAATGAATGAATGAATGAATGGATGGATGAATGAATGTCATTGATTTCTTCCATAGTCAATATTGCTCTGCTGTTTTAATGAGTCTCTTCTCTTTTACTTGTAATCGTTAATTCGCTCTGGTTTCCTCTAGTCAATCTATTCTCCCACTGTAGTGAAAGTCCTTCTAAAAGTTCTTAACCAAAAAATCAGTAACAAGCAATTTCCTAAGGTGGTTAAGAGAGAAAATAGGAGCACTCAGTGTCCAATTGAAGGCATTGAACTGGCTTAGCCAAGATGATTTTCCCTCTGGTTCCCACAGCAATAAAACCCACCAAAGATTGCTATTTTACAAACTCTTTGTGAAAAGCCTCTGTGTGGAGCAAATGTGTGGGTTATCCCAGTCCTCTCCTTGATCCAGAGGGGAGTTCTGAAGAGCCAATTCATTCACCAGCTACTCTTTCTACTGCAGCCGTATGTTGTGGACCCATCTTCAGTCTGCCATTGTTTCTACCAATGAATGATGAGGCTGTATTTATAAATAAAAGATAATATGGGAGAGATTTAGTTTTTACAGAAAATGATAAGTTGGGATGCAAAATTAATTTATTTGATTAAGGTTAAAATATATGTTATTATTTCTGGTAGGTCTTAATGGACTTTTGTTGATTTAGGCTGAATGATGAGATCTTGCAATTTGTTTATTGATAAGAGATGAAATATAGGAATTTTTTTTATTAAAATACTAAAGAAAGGGTTATTACAGAAGCTGATTATACTTGTCTGGAGGGGGGAGGAGTTATTTCTTTATATAACTTCCTTATTTTTTATTTTTCTCTGTACTTTTTATTCTTCTTTTTTATCTTTTATATTATTTATTTATTTGTAAAATTTATTATCTGTCTATCTTACCACAGGGCAACCCTGGGCTTGTCCTTGGTTTGCATTATTATTTTATCTTTGTATTTGAAATCTTTAATAAAAAATACTATTTAACAAAATGTGTCCATTGCATTTAGCAATGGCAGTTCCAACAGTCCCAATTACTGTCATTAAGCAAGGACAGTGCATATTGTTAAGCGAGGACCCCAAATAACCGTGAATTATGACTTCCTGCTGGATGACTTCCTGCCGGCCCTTGTCACTCAGCTGAATTTATCTCACAGGACAATTCTGCTTAATGATACTGTACAGAGTCAATAAGCTTGCCTAGTTCACCTCTCATATTTTGTCATTGGGTGGGTAGCAGGTAAAAAATAATTAACCTCTCGTCATTGTTTAGTTGACTTGGCTGACATTAAGAAATTGAGTCTAGACAGCCTTGTTGACAGAGATTAGTTTGTGGTAGCCACCCCTTGCTCAATTAAGCCAGATGATCCTGTTTCTGAAATGATTTGGGTAATTTTATGTTTGCATGAATAGCAGCTGCAGCCCTTATCCAGGCATTTGGAAGTGGCCTGATTTGGGCCAGTCTGATCTTTATTCTCATTTATTTTTAAAGCAAGTGGCTGGTTTCTTGAAAAGGTAGAAATTACAGATATGTCTACAAATGAACTCTACAGCTTTAGCTGTAACAGGTATGTTTTGCTTTGTTTAAATTTTTATTATTACAGCGTTCAACAGAAATATTAACTAACTAATATGGCTGGTGGCACAGTGGTTAGAATGCAGTATTGCAAGCTAACTCTGCCCGCAGCCTGAAGTCTGATCCTGACCAGCTCAAGGTTGACTCACACTTCCATCCTTCTGAGATCAGTAAAATGAGGACCCAGATTGTTGGGGACAATATGCTGACTCTGTAAACAACACAGAGAGTGCTGTAAAAGCACTATGGGGCAGTATATGAGTCTAGGTGCCACTGCTACTGATAATATTACACACCAGGAAATATTTTTCCTTTTCCAAGGAGAAGGAAAATCACAAATGCAAGAGAAATTGAGAATCATTAGGTCTGAGCTTCAGGCTCAGGGGATTAGTAAGTGGTCAACAGCATATTCATTCAATTGAAATGAAACCCACATAATCCCCATAGATTTTCATGTCTATAGGAACTTCTACAAACTGTGTCTTTTAGATATGTTGGATTACAACTCCCATAGTTCCCAGTTGGCATGATCAATGGAATTAGGATGGGGAATTCTGATCAAATGTACTTTCTCTTTCAATAAAATATGTATATTTTCTTTATCAGATGGCTGGCTGAAGATGAAAATGATGGATGCACAGTAGTACAGCTTTACATATAATTTTCTGAGAACCTGTTTGAATCTGCTTCCCTCTTCACTTCAAGCTGATCCAATTTATTTGTATTTCCTTATTATGAAAGAGCTATAATTATCATGAAGCAATATCAAAACAATTTATCACATTTTAATAATTCCATTGAGAATGACTCTAGGCATTCTAAACACATTTATTCAGTTATACAATAAAAGAAATTCATTGTTCTGTATGTCTTAGTATCATGATACTTTCACAATATTTAAAATTGGCAGGTTTTTTTTAATATAGGAAAAAGAAAAGGCAAGTAATATCAGTCGTGAGCAAGCTCATAATGAAATCTTTTACTGGAAGTTTATTTTTGTATAAATGAAAGTACTTTCTTGGTAACATCATACACGGGTAGCTTATTCTAGTAGGCAAAATGCGTTCAAAATGGTTATGGAGAATTCTGTGGCAAGATGTCATAGATAACTACATGAAATATTTACCTTATAAAGAACACTTTTGAAGCCAAATCGTAGGAAGACTCACTGAACAGAACTGTGTATTCTCATCCTCATTCCAATGGTAACAGTACTTATATTGTGTGCATATTAGAGGGAAGGAGGGAGGGATAAATATTTCTTTCTTATGTCTATAAATAATCTTATTGTTGTGAAAATGGCATATTTTGGGGGAAATGTTAAGTTTATAATGATAGTTAGAAGGAACTTAGAAGCTTTTATACAATCATTTTATCAAGATACACTATCCAAATAACTAAATAATCATAAACCAATCAAAGGAAAAATTATAAAAATAAAAAAATAAAAAGCTTTAAAAATGTATGTTTTATTTTAATGTATCTTCACTTTGAAAATTAAAAACTCTGTCAAAATGCTAATCAATAATGTTCTTGGATATAAGAATAAATGGTTTATAATGGTACTATGTTAAAAAAATAATACAATATTTTCTAATTGAATGAGGAAATAATTTTAATTAAGTTTTACTAAAAAGTCTATTTCTGCTTGCATTGCTAGGATAGATACTGAAATGAATGTAAAATGTTATCCCTAGAGTGCAGAAATTAGTTTAGTCAGTATCTGTATTCATTTTACAGAATCACTTTACACTTTTTTTCTAGTGTCTTTCACTAATAGTTAGTAATATGAACTTACCCTGATGCCATTTCTAGCATATCAAGTGTAAATAATATTGTCTTAATTTGTTTATCTCAATAATACTGAGTAACATCTTTTAGCAGTTTATTTGGTTCTTTTATCCTATTTTGTGCTATTCAAAATGAGGTCCTAGAAATATATAACATATTGTTGAATGATTTTAAAGAAAGCAGTTCAAACAGCATTTGCAAAACACGCAGGGGAAATTCCAACAGGCATTCCATTTTGCTGACCTAAAGTAAAAGATTTCTGGAAATTGAGCAGCTGGGGTCAGTTTCAATAGAAGACAGGTCAGTTTAGATATAAGCTTTATAATTCATTATTTTCTTAATTTCTACTTAAAACCATAACATTTTTAAAAATTAATTTAAAAAATTATCCATGTGGCAGTTTTACCACATATTGAGCTTTCTCTGAGGAACAGGACAATAATCTCAACCTTATCCAAGTGTTTTATGATTATGTGATTATATCAATAAAACTACTGTGAGAGGAATTTCTCACTAAATGGCTTATGATATGAAAACTACAATCTACAACTTAAACTGGTCTCCATAACATGGGTATATTTGCAAACTAGAACAGTTATGTTATCATATAGGTCAAGGGTAGGCAACCTTGGCTCTTTTATGACTCATCGACTTCAACTCCCAGAATTCCTGAACCATCATGGCTGGCTCAGGAATTCTGGGAGTTGAAGTCCACAAGTCATAAAAGAGCCAAAGTTGCCTACCCCTGATATAGGTGATTTAATTCAAAATCATTCTGCATCCTTGGTTATATATTTCTGAACCATGATTCAGATTTTCCAAAATTAGAGTATTCAGACTGAGTTTTAGTTTATTAATTTATCAGTCTAATTAATAAACTTTGGCAACAAGTGCTACAGATTATGTGAGATCCATTATTTTTTTTCTCTGAGTGAACTACATATTGTTTGGACAGCTTTAAATGTGCTATAAATGTGCCTATTTGCTGTGGGATTCATGCAGCAAATGAAAACTCATACCTCATAACAAATAGTATGGATCAGTCATGCTATAACTCATAACAAACAATCTATGGAAAAGTAAATTCAATATTTACTTAAAATGATGAGAGGCTGACTATTGAAGTATCAATATGATCAGTGTTTCTGTCAGCAATGGTCTTCTCTACCTCACTACGCTAACTTGTGATTTTGTTATACTGCATGTAAGAAAGCACTCTAGATCTAAATCATGAATACAAAATGTGACTATCCAGATATTGCTGAATCACAACTTCCAGCATTGTTACTGTAGCTCAGATACATCTGAAGGGGCACACATTTTGAAACTCTGATATTGGTCAATATTGAAAGACAACACGAAAAAGAAAAAAAACACCTGAACCATGAGATGGGCAGCAAATAAGTTTGACAAACAAACAAACAAAATTTAAAAATCAAATATTTATTACAATAGTTTTCATGACTTCTTGTGCAAACTTATAAAAATAGAAGCCATTGTCTCAATTTCATTTTTATTTTTTTTTTTGCAAATGTTGATTATTTTTACAATCTTGACAATCTTGGAGTCATTTTGATGTTAGACATATAACTAAAATCAGCCTTGAATTATGAAATTCTTGTATTTATCTTCCATTCCATCACTTTATAAAATAAAGAGAATTTTCATGAAATAAAATAGTGTATGCATATTTATGAATAAATTACTGTCAACAAGATTAATTCAACAATGTTGGAATGAAAAAAATGTTTTGTTATATTAATGCGTAAAAATTAAGACATGTTATTGAATGACATTTGTGGAGTCTTCATTGTGAAAAATTTAAGGCTAAAATCTGACCTATTCTTGCTTTGATATTCATGAAAGTTCTTTAATACAGCAATTAAACATGAAAAAATTGCCAGTAAATTTCTAAGTAATCAATTGTGTCAAAATATATTTTGGATATCTCAAATATGCGAAAGAAGTGAATCTTATAACAGAAAACTCTAAAGTTTAGCCTTCAACCAGTTTCTATAGAGACAGATTTTTTAAAATGTTTACATCTATCCACAAATAACTCAGACAATGGTATACAGAAATGGTTCTCAGCTAGTTTCTATTCCCTTTACAGACGACAACAGCCTTGACCTGCTGATGTAGTAAAACAATATTCACTAAACATTTAATGTGATTTTATTAGAGAAGAAAAATGAGGAAATAGAATTTATCTCTTTCACAGAGAACAGTGTTCTGTTATTATTTGACAAATGTTTACATACCTTTGGTACTATACTAAATGATCTGAATTATGCATAATTTGTACTTTAGTAGGGAATAATATACCCATAACTTAAGCAGCTTAAGGGTGGAAATGAGAAATGGGATTCTTTGGCATAATTTCATGAATTTGTAGAATGAAACCAACACTGCAAAATTATTATGGAAATTATAGCTCATATAAACTATATTTCATGCAATTCTAAAGGTTTATTAACAAAGTAAAAGAATAAGAAAACATACACACTAGACCAGTGTTTCTCAACCTTGCAATTTTAAGATGGATGGACTTCAACTCCCAGAATTCCTCAGTCAGCCATGCTAGTTGGGGAATTCTGAAAGTTAAAGTCCATCCATCTTAAAATTGTCAAGAAATGCTGCACTAGACAGAAGTACACACACAGACACACACACACACAAACAAACAAACAAACAAGCCAATCATTATTGAGATATCTTAAACAGATAGGAATGATTGCTACATGTGTATGTCTTAAATCAATTCAGCATCTAAATGGGTTTGTTTCAAAAGGATTTTCAGAGGAGTAAAGGTGGGGTGGGAACGAACAAGGAATCTCATAGAAATTCTCCTATTTATATGGTAGGATTCTAGAATCCAAATGTTGTTATAGGGATTGTTCACAAGGGTATTTTGTTATTAGCCTAATGACCACCATTTTGCTTCTGTACACTGTGCTTGCGTTAGGGATGCCATTTTGTGAAGGCAGGAGGATCACATACACAGACCCAGAGACGGGGGAAAGAGCAGGAAAGTAAATGAAGGATGATTCGTTAATATTCTGTGTGCCAACAAGTGTCACCTTGTGATTTTTTTTGTTACCTGTATATAAATAGAAGTGCCTAACTGACCACTGTATGGCACTTCTGAATGCAGCTGCCAGTGTTTCAGACAGTGTTCCACCCAGCAACTTGGCCAAATAAAGTTCTGTTTGACTTGGAAGCCTCCGCTTGAGTCTCCTGATTTGCCCTCTTGGAACCTCAAGTTCTTCTGGTAGCTGCCGACCCTTACGTTATATTAGATTACTTCTGTAATTTTGTATTGAAATTTGTTTAACTTCAGCTAGCTGCTTTTGTATTAGGAGAAACATAAAATATTTTATAGTTGTAAAAAAATGTTTTTCTGTGTCATGATTCAGATAAAAATTGTTTCCCCTTAGTCCTATATGTAGAAGTGTGAAAAACTTCAATTTTCATTAAGATTTTTTTTCCTTTAAGAAACAGTTTACCTGTTCTCTTTATCCTACAACCTATGGAACAAAGTCATTCTTACCTACACCTCTAGTGGATCCTCATTCAGGAAGTGATTGGACTAAATGATCTTTAATATAACTTTCAGTTCTCTATTCTGTGATCACATACAAAAACTTGGAAGGATTTATATAAATGTAATCAATATTCTAACTTTTACATCATAATAGTAGAACAAAGACTGTGGACTCATATCTTTGGGCATAATTTGCTGCATTTTAACTAATAATTTTATTTTACAGAATACAACTACAATATACGATAATACTATTCCAGAGTATTCTGTTATACAAATTGTTTCAAAAGTCTTCTTATGCCAGCTTAATTTAATGAAAAGAAAGACTAGGGTTGACATGATAGTAGTATTCCAATATCTCACTGTTTGCCACAAAGAAGAGGGAGTCAAGCTATTCTCCAAAGCACCTGAGGTCAGGACAAGAAGCAATGGATGGAAACTAATCAAGGAGAGAAGCAACCTAGAACTAAGAAATTTCCTGACAGTTACAGTAGAATATCAGTAGAACATGTTGCCTCCAGAAGTTGTGAATGCTCCAACACTGGAAGTTTTTAAGAAGAGATTGGACAATCATTTGTCTGAAATTGTTTAAGGTTTTCTGCCTAAACGGGGTTGGACTAGAAGACCTCCAAGGCCCCCTTCTAATTCTGTTGTCCTATCCTATCCTATCCTATTCTATTCAGATCCTTCCTTAAAATATTATGGTGTCTTCAAAGAGTCTCTAAAGTGCAGTATATTTTATTTTGAATAGACACACATGTGGGATTATATTGTAATGTCATTGTCATATTATTTGCTTACAACCTTTGTCCTTTTTCTTTTCCCTTTCCTTTTCCTCTGTTCTCTGCCCACTGTCAAAACATAGATTAAATATTTTTCTCAAAGTCTCACATGGACTTTGAAGTTGTTAGAAGCATATAAAGGACTGTGTTAAAACAGTTTCTAAGCGTGCTAATTATGTTTGTATTACGTTAAATAAGAATATCTTCTACACAACTGTATCTTTTAATGGGCTTAATTAAGAAATTTAGCAACCATACAATAACTGGGACTGTATTTGCAATTCTTCATTTAATAAAAAGGTTTTGTTTGTTCTCAGTAATCAGTATGTGAAAGTTTAAAACCATGGAGTCATTACTTTATGTGAATAGAAATGATTCTATGGAAACAGTAATTTTGAATATTATTGTATAATAATTCATAATTCTAACTGTTAGGTTTTTGATCTTTTAAATTTTTTTTGGTCTTTTTTCAATTTAAAGAACATAAATAAGAGTAGATTCAATACAAAACATGCCTAATTTTTTACTACAAGAATCATTGACAGTAGAAATACCATGTATGATTGAAATGGGAAGAAAATATATTACTGACAAAATTTCTTTCTTTCTACATTATTTACTGAATTAAGGAAATCCAGTAGGTCCTCTCTTAATTTTTTTATCATTATTTTAGAAAATTAATGTTTCTATTTCTTAACTAAGAAAAACATGATTTATAAACTAAACAGAAAAACAGTATCTATGTTATGGATTGAGAATGAGAAGTATGATTATAGTAATTCTAATATAGTAAAACTATTCACAGTAGTTTATTATTCTTGCATCACTTGTGGGAAGGCATTTTGCAGAAGTTCAGACAGTCATAAATTGCACTATAGCATATATTTGATATTCAAAATCATTCAAGTTAGTATTAGAAGCATACCATTTCCCCAAAAATTTCCATTCCCCTTACACTTAAAAGGAACAACAAGCCATCCAACAAAATCATTAAGAACCTTTTGATTTTTTCCTTTTATATGAGAGCTAAAATCAGCAGCCTTAGACAGCATCTTCAATGTTTTATGTTGAGATCTACCATGTTGTGGCAAGATCAAATTATTAGACGGAAAGAAGATTTTAAAGGAAATGAAATACTAAATTATAGTATGTATGTTCATTTATCTCTGCATACTTATACATACACAAAAGAATAGGCAAAGAGGACCTTAGAACAAGAGTGTGTCTACAGCAAAATACTGTTGGTGTAATATAGCCTCCAAATTTTTGAAAAAGGCTGGAGATCCATCTTAAGCAACTTTAGGGAGAGGAGATTAAACAAATATCCTGTTGCACAATTATCAGTTAATTTCCATGACATTCAACTAACACCAGAATAACATTGTGCTTGACACATTTATTGCTCCATACAGCTTCTGCATAGTTGTGATAAAATATGCAAAGATTAACTAACCCGTTCTGAAAACTTTTGAAGTGTTTTGGGAAACTAAACTTTGGATTTAAAATTTATGTTAAGCCATATCTCCACAAGTGATTATGTTTTCTACACATTCCTCTAATTTTAGCTTGAACATTGTTTCTAACTGTGCTTTAAGAACATGTTCACATGACATAGATTTCCTCTCATCCATAGCCAAGGCGATCTAACTTTTTTTTTCTGATCTAATATGGAGCTAATGTTTCTTATCTTCAACTGGAATGTGCCTTGCTATTTGTATATTGCATGATGTTTCAGTAGCAGACATGGGGATGATGTCATAAAAGCTGGAATTTACCAAGGTCCTGTTGGCATTTTTTTTTTTTTACTTCTGCAAGCATGGCTCCTCCTGATTCCAGTCACCCCTTCAACTTCCCTCCTTGGCCATCTTGTTTTATGCTACTGGATTAACAGGACCCCAGAAATGGTGCAGTACAAAACTGCACCCTAGAAAGCACCAAACATTAGGATCTTGAAGCATTTTATCTAGTGATTTTTGACAATACAACCACTACACCAGGTAGATCTGATCTCTGTAAGTGATCAAGAAAGGTCCAGGTCTACCCATTCCTCTAATAATCTTGATCCTGCAACCAAGTCCACAAGAAAATGCAGTACATAAAGACTTGCCTTTTCTCCTCCTCCTCCTTCCAGGAATTCCACCATATCAACTTGCTTTCCAGTAAACTGTTAGGACAGTACCCCTGACTAGCCTCGCTACACAAGCAGAGAACAGCTACATAGAGAGAGCAAATTATGCTGGCATGCTCTGTGCAATCTCACAGCCTGGAGCACCCCAGGTTAAGTCAGCTGTCATGATATGCCCTATATGATTTTCCTAAGACTGAGGGAAATCTCCTGCTTCTCTATGCCCCATGAAATCCCAGCACAAATGTGGGGAAGAAGCTCCTTTTATTTCACCTGACTCATCTCTTGAACCTAGACAAGTGTCAATCAAAAATAAGCTTCTTCAACTGTGCCTTACATAACCGTCAAATGCAATGCGTCTGTTGGGGGCTAATCTTCCATGGCCTTACTTTCAGCTGTACAGTAAATCTGGTTGATCGTAGTGAACTTCATTGATTCTAATGTCCCATTCCCAATCAACGAGATTCCACATGGCTTTGTGGCAGACAACAAGGGCATCTAGTGTGTCAAAGCCACTATCAACTAAGCCATAAAGTACCACCCAACTCCGTGACACTAGCCTTCTGAAACCACACTAGCCACCTTGATTCCAGTGCCAATGCCAGCCTCTGTGGAGCAATAACTTAGGTGCTACGTTTCTTACCAACAGACGAATATGACTGATCACATAAAGCTGGCGAGAGAAGGGTTAAAGAAACTATTGAATGCCAAGCTTTGCGCCAAATTGTCGAAATGTGAATTTCACCAAACCCAATTAGACTACCTTGGTTACAGAATTTCCAACGAGGGTATTGAAATGGATCCAGCTTAGGTGAAAGCTATAATCCAGTGATGGCGAACCTTTTAGAGCCCTAGTGCCCAAACTGCAACCCAAAACCCACTTATTTATTGCCGGGTGCCAGGTGTGCGTGGCCCACTGGGTGGGCGTTGCTGTGGTGGTCATGGCAGACTGGGTGGGTGTGGCCAAGGTGGGCGTGGTCACCTCGATGTTGCTCGTGGGGGCCAGGCAGGGTTGGGGGAGATCCAGGGGGTCTCTGGCAGGTGGGGTGGTGGGCAGGAGGCTCGTCCAGCGGGGTGAGGTGAGGCAGGGCAGAGGTGCCATTGTTGCAGGGCAAGGTGAGGCAGGGGCCAGGACAGCTGCTGCCTGACACCATCGGCCTCCGCACACAGAGGCCAGCAAGCGCATGGGGGCCGACAGTGTCCGTCAGCAGCCACAGCCTGCCGGCCCCTCAACCGGCACACTCTGGGGCTCCGCAGCCCGCCACCAGCAGCTCAGAGAAGTGCCCACAGAGAGGGCTCTGAGTGCCACCTCTGGCACGCGTGCCATAGGTTTGCCACCACTGCTATAATCGAATGGCAGCCCCCAAAGACTCGCAAACAGCTCCAGAGCTTTCTGGGTTTTGCCAACTTTTATCGACACTTCATCCCCCTCTTTTGCCGAGACTGCCCTACCCCTTACAGAACTACTCAAAACAGGCAAAGGAGGAGGGAAGCCACGACCGGGCCAACCACTGGCATGGACAATGGGCTGTCAAACAGCTTGGTCCCCACCAATGCAGAGAAGATGCAGAGCATAAAAAGGCTTCTCAGTCACGGCCTCTCTTCCCCCTGCCTCGTGGCACCTAAAACTGAATACAGGAGTGTCTCTACGAAGTGTCGTGTCAGCCACCCCGCGTGAAATGCCTCTCTGTTCCCTCTCCCCCTTCCTTACACCACCTGCTGCTAACGACTCTCCTCCCGCCCCGCCTGACGTGACAAAGCAGGCCGTACTAATAAGGCAAACGTCTGCCCCCTCCGTCCCTCGCGCGGCAAAGGCAGGAAGCCAGCAGCGATTCCCGCTCCAGAGGCCTCGTTTATCCCTCTTCTCTGCACCTGTTCTCTGGAATCACCACCCTTTGCGCCCCTTGGTGCCCGCTGGGGAGCGCCAACTTCCAGAGAGCCCTGCGTTGTCAGCTCACCTCAGGAGCTGCCCAGCCTTGTCTGAGCTTTCACACCCACCCCCCTGAGCTCTCAGTGGGGCCTCAGTGCACGCCCCCTGATCAGCCCCGCTCCTCGGTGGTCCATTTCAGAGTGGAAGAGCGCAGAGAAAAGGGGAGCGGCAGCGGGAAGGCTACGAAACGCGCTGCTCCAGACAGGAGTGGAAGTGCCTGTGCCTTCTGGCGTGAAGGTGCCCGTAGGTACCTTTGGCCTCCTTCGCTTACAGATCCCTGCTCATCCTCCTCGTCTTTTTTCTTTCCAGCCAGTCTCTCAATCAGTCCTTCTTGGAAGATCTGTTGAAAAACCCAGCCATTTCCTGACCGCGAGTGGATCCTTTTCTCTACCCGCGAGTGAGCAAAATCAGGGACTTTCTCCCATCCTTCCAAGGCAGACCTTGCTCCCTCCCTCCCGTCCGCCGCCCCCCCCCCACACCACCTCTCCGCAATCTAATAACCGAACAGCGGTTCCTCTGTGCCCCCTCAGATCCCCTCTCCCTACTGCTTGTGTGATTTCACCGTACCCGCCTCCGAAGCACCGTCGCTTCTCGATTTCTCCCTTTCTCTTCTACACACACACACACACACACACCCACCCCTTTCTGGGCGCCACGGCTATTCCGTGTGTATGTGTGTGCGCGCGCGTGTCTGTATGTATGGGAGAGAGGGATGAGGTCATCCTCTTTCCTGGCGTCAGTCAGCTGGGTGGCGGCGGCAGCAGCAGCAGCAGCAGCAGAGGCGAAGCGGAGGGGCGGGCCAGGCGGAGAAAAAGATGTGCCGGTGTGAGGACTGCTCCGCAAGGCGCTTCTGTCCGGGGCTGGGTGGGTGAGCGAGCGGGGCTCCCTGCAGGCAGGCGGCGCTCCAGCAGCGCCTGCAGGACCCAGCGGCCCAGCCCCAGCGGCTCTTTGGGAAACCTAACGGGGAGAGCGAATTGTCCGCGGACGGAGGGGAGGGAGGGAGGGGGCGGGCTAAAGGGTGTTCCCGGACTGGGTCCTTTCGCTGCCGCCGCCGCCGCCGCCGCCGCCGCTGCTTTCCATCCGCATCATGGCCGCGAAGTCGGACGGGGGGCGGCTGAAGATGAAGAAGGGCAGCGAGGTGGCATTCACGCCACTGCAGAATTCGGAGCATTCCGGTTCGGTGCAGGCGCTGGCCTCGGGCTTTTCCTCCGGCGCGGAGGGCCCCGTCAGCGCCGAGGATGACGAGTCACCTGGCGGCGGCGGCTGCTGCAACTCCGGCGGCGGCGGGAGTCGAAGGGACGGCGGCGGAGACGGCGGGTGCCGCTGCTGCTGCTGTAGCGGCGGAGGCAGGGCGGCCGGTGGCTCGCGGGGCTCGGGCGGAGGTTCGTCGTCGCTGTGCTTGCGGCTAGGCAGGGAGCAGCGGCGCTATTCGCTATGGGACGGACTCTGGATTCTGGCCGCCGTGGCCGTGTACTTTGCGGATGTGGGCACGGACCTCTGGCTGGCGGTCGACTACTACCTCCGAGGCCAGCGCTGGTGGTTTGGGCTGACACTTTTCTTCGTGCTGCTCGGTTCCCTTTCGGTCCAGGTCTTCAGCTTCCGCTGGTTTGTCCACGACTTCAGCTCCGAGGACAGCCCCTCGGTGGCTCCTGCCTCCTCCTCCTCTGCCGGACACGGCGAAAGCAAACTGCTGGTGAGCAGCGGGTCGGCCGCGGGGGATATGGATGCCGGGGCCCGGCCGGCCACACCACAAAGGCAAGCGTCCAATGCCAGCAAGGGCAACGCAACTAATAGCAGCAACAGCAGCAGCACCAATGCGACCAGCACGACCAGTGGGGGAGGTGGAGGTGTTGGCTGCAGCGGCATCCGAACCCCCAAGACCAGATCTGCCTCCTGCGCCTTCTGCATCTGGCTGATGCAGTCTCTTATCCACATCCTGCAGCTTGGGCAAATTTGGAGGTAAGACACAAGTGCCTCAAACTCTCTTGGAAGCTAGGCTTCCAAGAATAAACACGAGTGGGCATTTGGGGCTTCTGATGGGTGGGAAGTATCCCAGGTGACTCAAAACTTGTTATCTTCTAGCCATGTACAGGATCAAGGCCTAAAATCAGGGCTTTTTTTTTGTCATAGAACACCCAGAACGGAGTTCCGGCACCTTTTTTGGATGGAACCTTGTAGGGTAGGCAAGGCGAGTTGTATGACGTGTGTGAGTTCCGGCACCTTTTTTTTTTTTTTTTTTTACAAAAAAAGCACTGCCTAAAATAATTGATGACTTGAGAGACTGAAGTGTGGCGAGGGGACATTTGGCACAGCAAATCTAACCTTACCCTTACAAGCTCATGCAATAGTGCATAAGTTGTAACTGTGTGTGTCAGCCTGTAATTTTTAACTGAAGTGTTTGAATAAACTGACCTGCCAAGGTAGCTATTCCTTGTGAATGGTTGTATGTGCAATCAGATAGATTGCACTATCAATGGAACCACTTACAGCTGACACACACAATGGAGAATTGTACTGTGTGCAATGCATCCCTCCTTGCCTTCTAAGATTGGTTGGTTTCAGTCTTACCTTAGCTTAAGGAAGCATAGATGTCACTCCATTCTTAAGAGAAAATGAAAACTTGGTGCTTGTTTTAGGAAGAACGCATAGAAAAGTCCAATATCTTTACTAGATACCAGCCCATAGTGAAGTGTTTCTCTGAAGCAGAGTTTTAAGATACAGTTGTTATTTCTGAACGTTTATGCATGGTTAAAAGTAACATTGGAAATGGTTAAAGAAACAGATTAAAGGCAGATGACTTTGAATTCTTGCTTTCTGTAAAAATACTTTCTGTATGCAAAATACTTAGAATAACGAAGAACTAAAATTTGAAGCATTATAAAGTCTCCAAAACCTGAGTTAATATTGCATCTTAAAATCCCTGCACGTGGATGGATTATTAGTTATTTTTATTATTTATACAGAAACAGTAGTAGGTGTGAGTGTGGGCGTGTTTAGAGCATTATGACCTAAGGCAAATCTCAAAGTATATTTTGTATTCAGCAATTTTATATGCCTCATGTTAATGTAATTCACATAGCACATTCTATAAATATTATTTTTATGCTTATTTGATAAGATTAGGAAACACATTTCTAAACAATTGTTAATGATGTTTAACAACTTAATTCCTGTACATTTTAATAAGGAATAGAAGAGGATTGTTGCATCTAATATATTGATAATTTGATTTTATACTATTTATAAGCCATGATGAAGAACTACCTTAAAGATAACAAAATATTGCTTTCATGTTATTGATATAGTAACCAAATATATATTTTAATTAAACTTTCATTCTGGTGTATTTAAAATAATATTTCTGAATGACCATAATAGCTAAAATGTATTATTATATGCTGAATATAATTCAAAATATTCTTATTCTAAAAATATGCCTACCTTTATTTGTTCTATTCCAACCTATCTTAATAAAATATATTTTTATTAAGTTGGTCACACCCTTGTATTCACTTACACAAGGAAACATGACCATTATCCAGGCTGTTGTTATGTCCTGACCTTGGGTTGGGATGGGAACTAGGGAGTCATATAAGGTTTGAATGCATTAAACAGGTCAATGATATACCAAGTACGATTGTTAAGTGTATGTTATAATATAAAACCGGGGCTTCCAGACAAAATTGTGTGAAAAAGGAAGCCCTGAAACTAAGATACAATATCTATGCTATATAAAAAATGAGCAGACAGCATTATTGGTTATGTATTAAGGTAAGAAATACATTGTCCAGGTAAATTTTTGAGGCCTGCCAGCACTATTTACTTTTATTATAAGTATGGGTTTCATTATTTCTTAGTCTTCAACCAGAAATATTAACAGGCACTCAATGAATATTTAATGTGAGAAAAATGAGAAGAATTTTGTATGTACAGGAATTCTGTTGATTGCATTTTTAAAAGCCTTTCCCGCCCACACAGATGGTTATAAATGATTGTGTTGATAAAAACAGCAAGATTCATAACTGTTGTGTGATGAAACAAAATTGTGATGTGTGAATAAGTTTCAAAAAGCATATATTCATTGTTATACTCAAATATTTTTATTAAGCCAATTTATACTGGGGAAAATGATGGACAATCAGTTATATGGACAATTTAATCTGTTGCTGAGATTTCTTTTGCAAATATAATTTCAGTAAAATTCAACTTAAAAAAGATTTACTTCCTAATAAGTTCGCAGTGTTATACGATATAATTTATTATTGCATTACAAATGTTTAATTCTTGATGGTGACATCTATCTATCTATCTATCTATCTATCTATCTATCTATCTATCTATCTATCTATCTATCTATCTATCTATCTATCTATCTATCTACCTACCTACCTACCTACCTACCTACCTACCTCTATCCTCTAGCATCTTTCTTTCTATCTGTCACTAAAATGGAATTGGGATTGGGTTAGGTGCTCTTTAAGAGCTCTTTAAGATAAATTTTCCACAAGGCTTATATATATATATATTCTGTTATGATTGGTAAGTCGTCAAGGGAAAGCAGGAAACACCTTACACAGGAAAATCACCAAAAGAATAACTGCTTCGGTTGTCCATTGCAATAATCTAGTCATCACTACAAAAGCCACCTTGCAATTCCTGCAACTGAGAACACAGGGTAAAAAGAATGGAAGGGGAAATAAGGCTACGTCACATACTTCTTCTTGCCTCTTTTCTTCCATTGAAAATTACATTTTGGGAGAACTTTAGAAACTTCCCACATACAATATGTAATTAGTTTCTAATTTTGATATTTGTTAAATCATTTGATTATTCTTTCTTGAATCAGCTACAGTCACTTTTTCCTTAATAAAAATACTATTGCTGAAAACATTTAAATACATTGCTATGTTTGATTGCACAACCAGACAGAAGTTTAGACTGGATTTAACATTTTTATCCACCTTTGCAGTTCATACCAGGGATAAGCAGATATTATTTGATGGTGTTAAAGGTATCATTGCAAGATGTAAGCTGTTCAAGCCCCTTTTACAATTGATTGGAAATTGATTTTTCCAATATGACAAAATTGATTTTGCCATAATTGGACACTAATTATGGTGTCCAGGTGGTGCTCCAGATATTTTGGGACTGCACCCAAGGCACCTTTTACAATTGGTACTACCTTTGATTTCTTCATCCATAGACATTCTACTTCTATTTACAGGTTTATTGTTAATGAATAATACCTGTAAATAATGATAATCATTTATTGTCATTATTATTTCAATTAAAGCATGCTAATTATACATTAATGGATTAATGTTACTGTAATGCTTGAAATATACAGTATACACACACATATATTACATGATTTATTATTATTATTCACAATTACATTTATAAACTTCTGATGTGGGAAGAAAAGTATATTTAAAAAGACCAGCTGTCTTACGGCATGAATTATAATTAGAAAAAAAAATTGCTTCAGCCCGAGATGATAATAATAATAATAATAATAATAATAATAATAATAATAATAATAATAATAATAATAATAAAAAAAAAAAGTTGGAAGGGACCTTGGAGGTCATCGAGTCCAACCCCCTGCTCAGGCAGTTGAAAGATCTTGTATTGTGGAGCAGTACTTTCTAACATCATTCTAGTTTCTGTGTATGTGTTTTAGAAAGAATATAAGGATGAACATTTTTGCCATATATAATATGGCTTGGTCAATATATACGCATATGGAGATTGTGAGTATAACTGATACTAGAATAACAAGAGTTAATAACTTCTGGAGGCAAGTTGTTCCATTAATTAGTTGTTCTGCCAGGAAATTTCTCCTTAGTTCTATGTTGGTTCTTTCCTTGATTAGTTTTCATCCATTGCTTCTTGACCTACCTTCAGGTGCTTTGGAGAGTAGGTTGACCCCTCTTCTCAGCCCATTAGGTATTGGAACACTGCTATCATGTCACCCCTAGCCCCTCTTTTCATTAAACTAGATATACCCAATTCCTGCAACTGTTCTTCATATGTTTTAGCCTTCAGTTCCCTAATCATCTTTGTTGCTCTTCTCTACACTTTCTAGAATCTCAACATCTTTTTTATATTGTGGCAATCAAAACTGGATGCTTATTAAAGTCACTTGGAATTTGATTATCTATTTCCCATTCTCCAATATGTATTCTTAAAATGATTCCATGCAAAATTAAAATAATAACAAAATAAAATTATTTTCAAGATAATTAAACAATTCAGTACAATTTTGAATAAAACAATATTATAAAATATAGCAAAATTAAAATAAACCCATTAAATGCCTGAGAATCTTCATTTAAAAATGGGTTTCATCTCTTATTAAAAATAGAATAAAACATCTAGCTAATCATGTCTGAGAAATTCTAAAGGAAGGCTTAACTTTAGAAGTTCTATCTTAGTTTATCACTCATTCCTAACGATAGTGGGATCCAAACAACTTCCTCTGAATCAGACCTCTGGATATTTCTGAAGTACTAGAATGTCTAGTACTAACTACTAAACTCCTAATATCATTTGGGTTTAGAAGTCAGTCATTAATTTCAAATTTTGTAACACTTTTTATATTTTCAAATGGCATATTCATTCTGACTATGCATCCCAAAATCTTAATAAAATAATTGCTTCCTTTGGCATCTTTGCTAAAAAAAAAACTTTATATATTTGTAAATTAATTGGAAGCAGCATAATTTTTATAATAGGAATAATTTGTTATGGAAGTTCTCTAACTGCTACATTTTGCACCAACAGTAATTTCTAAATTAACCGTAAAGACAATTCCATGTATGTAACATAATATGGAGGGCAGCATGATACCTCAGTGGTTAAAGATGCTGACAGACCAGGTTTGAGACCTGAGACCTGTGTGACAGGATGAGCTCCTGTTATTTATCCCAGCTACTGCAAACCTAGCACTTTGAAAGCATGCAAATGCAAGTAGAAAAATAGATACCACTTTGGTGGGAAGGTAACAGCATTCTATGTGCCTCAGTGTATAGTCATGTTAGCCACATAACCATGGAGATGTCTTCAGCAACGCTGGCTCCCTTGGCTAAGAAATGGAAATGAGCACCAACCACTAGAGCAGTGGTTCTCAACCTGTGGGTCGGGACCCCATTTGGGGTCGATCGACCATTTCACGGGGGTCGCCAAGCAAGGCTGTCCGCCATTTTTTTTTGTCCGCCATTTTTTCCCCTTTTCCGGCGGGTGCCTTACCTCCCTTGGGCTGGGCCAGCTGGTGGTCGGCCTACTCCGTCTCTGCCACTTGCCAGCTACGCCTCGGCCGGCGCAGGGGGCGGAACCACGCATGCACTGCGCTCCCGGGCAGGGAAAGTCCTCAACTTACGACCGGTTGGGTAGTCCTCGACTTATGACCGGTTTAGTCCTCAACTTACGACCAGTTGGGGTCGCGGCATTAGAAAGGTTGAGAACCACTGCACTAGAGTCCGAAATGACTGGACAGGGGAAACCTTTACCTTTATCACAGTATGATGAGCTGAATATAGTTCAGTTACCGGAGCTGAGCTTTATCTATAGAGGAGCTTTCACAGCTGTTTCCACAATTCATTTCTTGTAATTCCTGTTTCTATATATATAGCTTCTTAGATTTGAATACCCTTCCTTCCTTCCTTCCTTCCTTCCTTCCTTCCTTCCTTCCTTCCTTCCTTCCTTCCTTCCTTCCTTCTTTCCTTCCTTCCTTCCTCTCTGTTAAGTTGAATAATGTACAGAACATTCTTTAGTAGAAGGCAACTCAGAGAAAGTCTCCTAGTGAGTTTGTTAGTAGTTCTGTGCTGGTCACAGCAGAAAAGTAGTTTGCCATTGTCTTATTCCAATATGTTTTTTTACTTTCAACTTTTTGATCTAGACTACACTGTTGTATGTTTTGGTGGTTCTTCCTATGAGAACTATCTAAATGTTAACCTGCTTATCATTTTCAGATAATTCAAGGTCTGTTGGTGTTGCTATTTAGCTGGGAAATAAATAATTAGCAAACATTCATTTCTTCCCACGCTTTAATTTGGCTTTAAGAAAGCAAACTCTTTTATGAGAAAAAGAAAAAACATTCTTGTTTGGTTAATTTCAAGTTTGATTCTAATCTAGTAGGATTACATTGTAGGTTGGATGATATTCCTGATGCCTAGATTTGGAAGGTTAAAAGCAGAGAGCCTGAATTCAGTTGGTCCTTTACAAAATGCACAGGCATCAACCACTCCTCTGCCCAGAAATAAATTATCCTTAGCTTATTATGACAAATGGGTGGGAAGACTGGGCATAAGATTAAAGAGAGGGAGTCTGCCAGTTTTACATATGCTTTTCTAATATCTGTAATAAAACAATCCTACTGATGGAAGCATGTAAGCTTCTACCTGTAATTTGTGAGCATTCTAGTTCCAGTATTAGTCTACGTTGAGACAGACAACTGGCCTGACTGAACCCCTTTCCACTTACCATCTAAGTTTCTCTGAGCTATGATTTGTCTCCTCCTGGCTATTTCTGCTGGTGCGTCAAAAAAATTTCTTTCCTTCCTTCCTTCCTTCCTTCCTTCCTTCCTTCCTTCCTTCCTTCCTTCCTTCCTTCCTTCCTTCCTTCCTTCCTGATGGCATTTTTATCTTTTTCTCCTTTTCAATTTCATGTTCCTCTTCCTTTCCACCCCTCTCTCCATCCTGATTTCCTCTTTCCATTCTCTCAAAACATGAATTGCAATTACTGTAGCTTCCCGGGTGCAAGGATGTCTAAGAATTGCTTAGTAGCTTAAATATCGCCATATCAGCATTTCTGATAACAAAGAAGGAAGGGGGGAATTCAGAAAGTTTCCCTTTCTGCAGGGAAGAGCTTTATGTAATATTATTACTCTTTATCTCTCTTGATAAATGATCAAATGATGCATGCTGTCCAACCATTTATCCCACCTCTGTTTTACAATAATTCTTTGTAAGATCACATTTGCTGTGCATTACTGAACAAAGTATCATTCAGACTGATGATATTCTAACTTCCTGGTGAAAATAGTTTCTGATCACTGAAACAGTACCTTAGCTGACTGACACAGACAATATATATTGGGAGAAGACCAAAATGAAAAAGCAAAGATAGTGACTGCAATTCAACCAACAAATATAATTTCTTCAGTGCTGATTCATGGCATCCTTTGTCATCATCCAACCATTACTATGTCAATATATCAGCAATGAAGATAAACTTTATATCACCACCAGGATGATTGGATGATACCATACAATGCTATAAATTACTAGTGAGAAATACCCAAAGGGTTCATTATGTAGTATAATTTTGGCAAGTTTGGCAAGCAGCAAATAATATTTTTAAGTCACTTCAGAGGCCTGTGAAAAAAATAACTAGAAGTTTCAATTTATATCAACACACAATGATTATTTACTTTTAAAATATTAATGTGCATGATTTCATGCAGCATAACAGCAACTGCAGCATAAATCTACAATGCTTTAAGCCAGGGCTTTTCAACCTTTTCACCCATTGTACCACTTTTAGGATATGGCAATATCCGAGTACCACCAGTCGCCTAGCAAGGTGTCAAAAACTTGATGACCCAAAAAAAAAAAAAGGAAAAAAGTGATAAAGTAAAGGTAGTCCTTGACTTACAACAGTTTGCTTAGTGACTGTTCGAAGTTACAATAGCCCTGAAAAAAGTGCCCCCCCCAAGGCACAGCCGAGCAAGACACCTGCCTGCGGCGCTCTTCTTCCTGTTTTCATTGTTGTGAGTCATTTCTGTTGAGGATTGGCAGAGGGGGTGAGGTGGGGGGTGTTTGGTTTTTATTCCCCCTATCTGCTGGGTGGTTGCAGCAGGTTTTGGTCACTTCACATGACCCTGGGAACTGTGACCGTCATAAATATGAATCAGTTGCCAAGCATCTGAATGTAAATCATAAGACCCTGGAGATGCTGCAACATTCCAGTTGATTGGCGCTTCTTCTGGGCTCAGCAGAAGTGCCAGGATCAGCGCCGAGCTCCAACTGGAGCCTGGCGCTGATCCTGGCGCTTCCACTGAGCCCTGACAGCCCTGCAGCTTCAGCCATCTCTCGCTCAGGCTTGTGCAGTGCTGCCACTGGTTCAGCTCATTCCTCTCCCCCGCTACTACTTTTCTAGGATGGTCGTGTACCACCTGCCAGGTGCCAATGTACCACAGGTGGTACCCGTACCACTGGTTGAAAAGCCCTGCTTTAAGCTGCCCAAATTAAATCACAGGAATTTTATGAAATCTTCTATTCCTCCCACAGTATGACACTTTGTTTTAGTAAGTGCTTTAACTTCATATATTAAATACAGTGAACATTGTGGGTTATTTTGTTATGTACCTACTGAGTAGCAATTGTGTTTTGCACAAATATTATCATTAAGGTGCCTACACAAACTTTAATATAGATTTTATTAATGGCTATATTATAGTATAAGTTATACTTCATGAGTTGGCTAGTTTACCACACTGCAGGATATACCCTGGATAATATTAATCACTGGACAATTATTGATTATTGAACTGCCTGACCAAAATATTTTTTTAAATGCAGGATAATAATAACACATTTTAACAAAGCAATTTAATTGTAGAGAAAACACCAACCAATCTCTTTGCCTCAGAACAACACTAATTTTTGAAGCATGAATATTTCAATATACATCTAAACACTGGTCTTTCTAGGTGCTGATTTGAGGAGTTGGTTCTTTGGATGATGACAAAAGAAGTGTCTACCTTTCTGTTCCTCTTACTAAATCTGTTGTTCTATATTAAACTTTGGTCTAATGCATTTGGCTGAAAGAGGAAAATAACACTTTAAAATCCATCTGTGTAGCACAGATGTTTGCAGAGAGATTGGCAACACAGCACCTCCTGCAGGCTGTTATTTTGAAAGTGGAGCTCTGCTGAGGGAAAATGAACTAAAATGAAAGTTGATTATTTAGTAAACCTGTCCTACTTCACTTGAGCCAAGTTTTATTTTCAGAATAGCAGTTTGTAGCAAGCCAACTGATTTCGGGAAGTGCAGCTGGGACTACCTTATCCCTAAAACGATCCTAGTAGTATCAGTTTTTTTGAGGAAGAAGAGATTAGGAAACAAAAGCAGCAGGGATTTGGGGAATCATATTTATTGTTGTAGTGTATAAAACAGAATCTTGAAATTCTGTCAGTTTCTCTCTGCTACAGGCCCAAGTAACAACCTGCCTCCAGAAGTGGTGAATGCGCCAACACTGGAAGTTTTTAAGAAGAAACTGGACAGCTATTTGTCCGAAATGGTATAGGGTTTCCTGCCTGAGCAGGGGGTTGGACTAGATGACCTCCAAGGTCCCTTCCAACTTTATCATCATCATCATCATCATCATCATCATCATCATCATCATCATCATCATCATCATCATTATTAACTTCCACCATGACTCTTAATGGTTCATTCATCTCATCTATTTCCCATTCCAAGGCCACATTTTTGTATTCTGTCAGTAGTCACAACATTATTACACACCCATATTTCCATCATTTGTTTTAGGGAAAAAGATCAGCCCCATTTGCTGACTAATTCAGTTGCGTCTATAAATGCTCAAGGGCCCTTAGGTTATGGTAAATGTCTGAATTTATCTCAGAAAGTACATGTGTACAAATAATACATTGCCTGACTAAGAAACATATAGCCTTTCCTGTATACTCAGGTTGTTAGAAAACCAATTTGGCCTAATGGTTAAGGCACAAGAGTGGAAATCAGGAAGCTGTGAGTTGTAGCCCCACCTTAGACATGAAATCCATCTTCAATGATTTCTCAGACCATAAATTCAGACTCAGGTGTTGAACCAGTTGGTCAATTCCTATCACAATCAATGGGGGAAAAAGAGGATTCCACACTTATGGGAAAATGCTAGAAAGAATATAGATGTATGTGTCTGTATGTTCAGTTTGATTCATCCTTTTTCTCTTGAGTGTTGCGATGTATTATACCGAAACACATGTATCATACACATGTTAATGGTGCTTATAATAAAAATTTTAATAATAAAAATTATAATTTTTAAAAAAGAAAAGATTAACACAACAAAGTTCAATGACATTCCTCAATTAATAAAAATGACTTCATATATATACCATGATATTGCCAAATTATATGAAATTGTATACTTGCATTATAAAATTATTAAGAATGTAATTCGTACTGTGTAAGATTTGAAGGTGTGTCAAGCACAGTTAGTGCTTTAGTACTAGTTTAGGAGGTTGACATTATATTTCAGATACTACCATTAGGAAAACTTTTATATAATGTACTTTCTTTTTCGCCACACAAGGTCTTCTTGCACCGATGTTCTTAACAAATATTTAGGTGGTGAAGTATAGTAACAGATTATTTCTTTACATTTCTCTCAGTGTTAAATTGGAGACCAGACTATGATCATGTGACTTTACCAAAAAATATTCTGTGGTAATCTAGGAATATTTTTATGTTGCCGTGGAATAATCAGAATTTAGGACAGATATGTTTTCTGCACAGTGTTCTTTTTTACATTAAGCAACATTTCCATCTCATAATGTATTAACCATAGGCTCAGTCAGCATTTGCTTTTGTATTTATCTTCTCAATTCTGTTTGTTGGGTAATGTGGCCATAAGAATACAGGTATAACTTGTAGCTTTTTATGGCAGGCCAACTGTGAACCTACTCTAATTCAGAAATACATACGTTCCTGATGTACCATACTTATCAGTAATATATTTGACACTGTCTATAATGAAATGTTACAGTTTATTACCTGGTACCAGAAAAACTTTTGTATTCAAAGAACAAGAATGAAAAAGGAGATATAAAGAAACTTCTATCTCTATAAATTTTATTGTCAGCCCATTGCTGTAGTCAGTATCATTCTGGATTATCTCCTAAAGTTTTAGCTGTAAGAGCTATGCAGTGCTTTAATTTTGATTTGGAAGAAAAGTTCTGGAACATGCAGGGATATGAATGCAACACTTTAACATTTGTCTATGATTTATTAAATGACCTACATCTGTTTTTAGGATTATTCAACTGCTAAAAGACTTCAAATTAAACCATATCCTTTAAATCAAATCTGAACACTTCACAGCCCTATTAGTCCAATTTTTTGCCATCTGAAAATTTGGTAAGCATTCTGTCCATCTTTTCTTCAAAGTCATTAATAAAAATGTTGAAAATTACATGATACAGCACTATATCTTGATACACTTCACTTGATTTCTCTCTCCAGCTGGTGAGGAATCACTGATAAAGATTATTTTAATATGATTTTCAAATCAGCTTTGTACCCACTGTGTTGTCATAGTTTATAACCCATATTTAACTAGATGGTAAGCAGAATGCTATGGAATATTTTCACAAATATTGCTGGAATTATTAATATTGAATTTTAATATATACTAAACCTATTCAAAGGTGTATTACTTCTTAGTTTTTTGGGTTTCCACGGGGTATTATGGTCAACATTCAAAAAACTACTCCTGAATTTGAGCAGTGAATCCCTGGCACTCCAAGCAGCTGCAAAAAAGGAGTTCAGAGGTTGAATATGGACCACTCAAAGCCCAATGTAACTTGATATAATTATTTCATCTTTAAAAGAACAATTGTGGCAGTTGTTAGAATAGATAATGTGACTTTAGTTTTGATGGTGGGGGGTTTTTCAGAACAAAATGCAAAACAAAAGAATTTATATCTGTCAGAGTTTTGTGCAGTTCCATCTTCATGGGAAATAAAATATTGTTATGTCACCAACACTCTCAGAATATATTAACCATAACATACAAATCAACATGCTTTGTTCTTCTAGTAAATTCTTTAAAAGACTCTTTTATCATAAGTAGGGAAGTTCCATGGAGTGTGAAAAAGCAACTTAACAGAATATATGTGAGCCAAGGAAGAAAAAAGAACACTGGTCACATCTAATGTGATAGCAGAAATCATTTACATAATTTTAATGCCACATAGTCAAATTTCAGACAAAATATTTTTGCAGTAGAAGACTCAGTAGTTTTTTTTTAAAAGATGTCTTAGGAAGTAATCCACAAAGCAATTCTTTGTATAAGATGCTCTAAATCTTCCATGAAAAGGATACCCATATTAATAGATCAGTGGAGCTTAGTGAATCAATAAATATTGATGCATATGAGTCTTTCCATAAGTAATTACCAGTTAAATATACCTACTGTATGAATGGTTAACTATCCCTTCGTCTTGAGCACCTGAAACTGAAGAATAAACAAAGCAGAAAAAGGTTATCAGCTAAAGAAAGAAACTAATTAATATGACTAGGGGGAAAGCAGACAATAAAATAACCTAATGTCTAAAATTCATAAACTTTTTTAGAATATCATTATAATATGACGGATTAGTATATAGATGCCATGTCTTTATATATTTATATAAATAGTAGCTCTACCATTCTTTGCCAATTTAGGGGATATGTTTTCTAAGTTCATTAAGTTACATATTTATTGACTGATTTTCATTTATTTATCCCATCTTTATTATTTTTATAAATAACTCAAGATGTCAAACACACTTAATATTCCTTTTTCTATTTTCTCCACAACAACAACCCTATGACATGGGTTGGACTGAAAGAGAGTGGCTGGCCCAAAATTACTCAACTGGCTTTCATGCCTAAGGTGGAATTAGCACTTACAGTCTCCTGGTTTCTAGCCTGTTGCCCTAACCACTAGACCAAACTGGCTCTAAGAAAACATTAGTTCTAAAAAAATCATATAATGCTAGAAATGTGAAGGTGAAATGGAAACCTTGCCTCATTTTTACTGTGTTTCAGCCACTCATTCAAAATTATTGGTCTTCTATTAGAAAAGCAATATATCAAATTAAATAACATTCATGTAAATTTAAAACCACTGATATTTGTTTAGACATATTAGAAGTAATCAGGTGGCACCTATGGATATCAGTGTGGCCATAGACACTTTTATCACTATCCAACAAGCCACGTGCTATTTTAATTTTTTTTCTCTTAATTGGAAAAACAAAACCCCATGTCATAGGGTTGCTGTTGTGGAGAAAATAGAAAAAGGAATATAAAGTGTGTTTGCCACCTTGACGTCCTGCAAAGTAAAGCTCCAGACTATAGCATACCTCTTTTTCTCAAATAGGCCAATTCTTAGAAAATAAAAATGGTACATTCTGCAAACCATTGATTAAAGTATGCTGACCTACTGGGGACACGGGGGGGGGGGAGAAAATGTAATGTATGATGATATATGGTATCTTCAGAGGCTAGACTAGAGCAAATAACAGGATGCATCTTTACTATTTTGTCATCTGTCAAGGCAGATGTCCACCATGGCAGTCATTAATGAGTGGTCTGATTACACCGTAGCATTGGCTTTCTTTCAAGCCTTGGTGCACCTGTTTTTTTCAATATCACCATAATAAATAATATAAATATGGTCATACCAATTCAATAAATAAATAAAAATATACAGGGTTCCAAGAAAAGTACTGATATTTTACAATTATTCTCTTTTCCTTTTTAATTATTGTGGGGTCATTTGGTATGAACACAATATATAAAACTGTTTGTATTATTGTATTGTATTATTTTTGCTATTCATCCATGTCTTCTTTCATAAGTTGAACAATTTTGCTATAGCCACTGATTTGATAGCTTACAGTCTTGTTCTCTTTACATACAGAATAACATATTTGCTATTGTTTCCATCTCTTTCAATTTTTGTTTTTAAGACATTTGTAACTAGTGTTTGTTCTTGGGCTATAAATAATGAGTCCTGTGTTTACTTTTATTTTATTACTATTGTTATTAGAGTTTTTGCATTCCTCTTGTTAATTAGTTTAACATAATAATATTACATTAAGGAGATAGTTTTGTACTCAGCACGTTAAGTTGGGGGGGGACCGTACTGTAAATAAAGCAATTAACAGAGATTTACCAGAGTGAAGCAAAATTCAGTAGAAGATAATTAATGGGGCTGATACAACTCAATAATAACTACTTAGAACTCCAAACAATAGTGTGTAAATGTGTATGTCAGTAGGACAGATTATAATTACTGTCAGCAACCATTTGCTCTGGGTTAATTAGAAACATGTGATAACTGATTATACTGATTATTAAATTAAGGGCTATACTATGATTTTTAAATATAACATGTCCTTTTCTTATCTGTTTAGTTCTACAGTGGATACTTTGAAAATAAATACAGAAACATCTACATACTATTAAAACTCTTCTATTTTTTTCTCTTCAGAATCCTGATAATTTAATTTGGACCTAAATGTAAACATGTCCCAGGAAAAGCTATTTCTTATCTATTTAGTGACCTGTTGGATCATGATTTCAGAGATGTTTCCTTACCAAATTCCTCAATGCATCCAATAATGGCAGAGGTTCAAATTCAGGGATATATTCAGAGATGCATCTGCCTTGAAAGTTAAACTATATACCAGTAAAAGAGTCAACCATCAGGAGGTGACCAAGTTGACCTCAGGAAATATTTATGGCATTTTGTATTATGTCATAAACTGCTTTAAGATAATATTTATATCACATTTTTAAATAAAATTTGCCAATTTTCAATTCCATAGGAGTTATGGGTCCCAGATTTTGGACACATTCTGTAAGTTAGCCCATTTGAGGTACCTTGGTTCAAAAACGTTTGCTCTATGGTGCACTGTTTCACCCAGTTAAAGTTTACAGGAATCAGAGTTTTAGTAGTATATAGATGTTTCTATGTTTATTTTGAAAGTATCCATTGTATAACTAAACATATAAGAAAAGGACATGTTACATTTAAAAATCATAGTCCTTAATTTAGTAATTGGTATAATCAATTATCACATCTTTCTAATTAACCCAGAGCAAATAGTTGTTGACAATAATTATAATCTGTCACTAGTCTGCATCTAGCCCAAATTCTTGACTTGTTGTCTCTGGACTAGATGCAGACTAGTGACTAAGAATTTATCTAAACCACGACATGAACTTCTTATTAGGTATGTATTTATGTCTATGTACCGGGCTAAATCTCCTTCATTCCATTTCCCACTTATTAGAGAAATCAAACAAATTTTCATATTTATTACCATACTGAACCCAACTGCAAAAGATGTTAATTTTTAAAAGTTACGTGTTGGTTGAAATGTCTTTCCTGTCCTTTTTTAAAATAACTTTTAAGAGCTTAGGATCCTTACAGTAGTATCAAGTTCTTTGAAAACAGAAGCTCTTTCTCTGGTGCTTCCAGAGAAAATCCTGCATCCAGAGTTGATACAGGAAACCTCAGAAATGTGGTACTCTTCGAAGAGCTCATACATTTTGTAACAATCTCCCAGGGACCAAAGAAAACCCTAACTCACCTCAAATATTTTATAACGTAGATATAACCGCAGTCCAATCCAATGCAGATATTTTCTTAGAAAAAAACAACTTAATTTCACTTGTTTAAAAAAAACAACAACTATTCCATGTCCATAAATCTACTATGAATCCAATGGCGAAGTACTAATTTTGCTTCCATCAAGATCTGTGATAAACATTTGTGGATCGCTATTTATGAGTGCATCTATGTTAATTTCCAGGTAATTATATTTAGGGACTGCATGTCCCCTCTAGTTAAACATTTGAACATTGATCAATACTGATAATTATTAGGAATTTATCAAGTTCCAGGTACAGGTAAAATTCTGTTCAAAAGGATTTGTATACAATATCATTCCAGTACATCACATGCACTTTTTAGAACAACTCATTATTTGACTCTGCAAGATAGCACACAGAATAATAGTATTTTGATCTTGTACTACATCGCTCTATTTCAAAGTTTCAGACTCCTGTTGTCTCATACGGTCATTTTGTGCAGAAAAATAAATCGTGTTCCTTTCAAAAATTACTTCCTTCTTTAATAATTTATAATTTATAGATTGTTTATGAAGAAACATAAGTAAAGTAGTAGTAATTTAATAGGTGAAACAACAGAAGTAAATATATGATTTACATATACTGACAGTATAAGGAGTATTTACCATATCCAATGTTTTATTTGTTGAGCAATTCATTGTTTATTCTGTATCTTTTCCTTTCTATGAAATAAATTATTACCTTGAGTGAATTTTCAGGATGTTGTACCCAATGTAAGCACACAATTCCTATTAAAATGCTTCAGGATTGCACTTCAGTTGTTTGGGATAGTTTAAATTAAAATGAATTAATTTCTATGATTTCATTTCAACGTCAGTTTATTTGTACCTCTTGAGGCAAAATTACTTTCAATTCTCAATTGATTTGTTAGTTACTACCTTTCCCTCTTTTATCATCCTTTCTTTTTTTGCTAGTGAGAGGATTAGGATATCAGTTCTGGATATCACATTCATTATCCGTAGAAGTAATTTGAATGCATATCACTGCAATGAGTCAAAGAAATATAGCAAAGTATATAGCAAGTTGTACTCCAAAACTGAGCAACTGGAACCTCTTTTGAATATTGAAATTTTACAGGTGCCTCAATAAACATATGATGTTTTCTTTTTGAAATAATAGCAGAACAAGAATCTTAGAGATGATTCAGTGGTAGCACAGAAAAGATGTCAGGTTTACTGGACAATACAATGGATAATACAATAATAATACAATATCTCAGGGGCTGCCACAAAGAAGAGGGAGTGAAGCTATTTTCCAAGGCGCCTGAAGGCAGCAATGGGTGGAAACTGATCAAGGAGAGAAGCAACTTAGAACTAAGGAGATACTTCCTGACAGTTAGAACAATTAACCAATGGAACAACCTGCTTCCAGAAATGGTGAATGCTCCAACACTGGAAGTTTTTAAGAAGAGACTGGACAGCCATTTGTCTGAAATGGTGTAGGGTTCCTGCCTGAGCAGGGGGTTGGACTCGATGACCTCCAAGGTCCCTTCCAACTTTATTATTATTATTATTATTATTATTATTATTATTATTATTATTATTATTATTATTATTATTATTATTATTATTAT
>NW_015387586.1:242081-248330 GCF_001527695.2 Protobothrops mucrosquamatus
AACAGACAGATGCAAGATGGTATTTATTTCAATAGATAACATTTCCCTCTGTCTTGTATCATGTAACAATGCCCATAATACAAAGATAGATTATGTTAAAAGTTAAAAGGAATTTGTTAGTACTATTATATTAATATATCAATGACCTTGCACAAAGTTCTTAATATTGCACATTGCAGAATACTGCTTTGGAAATGGCATCTTCTAGTTCAAGAATTCTGATTGATTCAATCTGCAGATTGGCCCATATATGTAAAACTGTTTTGTATAGAAAGCATGTCAGAGAAGTCAAGATTTATCACAGCTGTGGAGTTTAAATATAAAGCTATTATTTCTGTCTCTTATTTTTTGCTTTAGAATAAGAAAACAGTCAACATTTAAATACCATTTGAATAACTATAGCTGCAAACTGAGCTACATGTAATATTATGCAAGAGTTCTGCTTGTGTAATGGAACTTTCTTTTGCTAGAGGTGAAAAGACTCTGAAGATTTACAGCTGAAGAAAGAACTACTGTCAGATGCTATTCTTGTAGCAGAAGAAAGAATTATTAATTGATATAATTTTAATTTACAATTAATTTACAATTTTTACTTTAGCCCTTTTTTGGGGAAAAGAAACAAGCCCCCATTGGGAGAAAGCAAAGCAGGGTGGAAAAGAAATGAAATTTGCATTTTTCTTACTGATATCATGCCATGACTTATATACTTGTATCAGATATTGGGGTCTAAGTGTTTAACCATACCATTTATCTGATGATGCCATTATGTTATCTGTTTTAATTTTGGCATTATTACTGGTTGCTGCAGATACTGCTGACTGGATAGAGATATGTCATGTAAGTAAATACTCCAGGCTTACCTTTTTATGTTCTTTTTCATTTTGAGGAAGAGGAGTGTTGGAGATGAGTTGGGTTGATTTGGCATTGTTCTGTACTTCAAAATGACAGAAAAATACTCACACTTCAAAACCAGGGCAGCAAAAATTCAGCACCCCATTAATCTATTCTAATTTTCTAGCCAATGTTCTGTTAAGAAGCCAATAAGACATTTTACTTTATTTCATAATTGAGGGTTTGGAGGGGTTTTTTCCCCCCTTTGGCTTGGGTTGTATTGGTGATAATACTGGAAATACTTTATTTTCCATGTAGCTTTAAATCCTTATGCTCTACTTGTGAAATATTAAAGCTTCAGCCATTTCAGATTTCCCTCTCCCATTTCAGATTTCAGATTTCCCTCTCCCATTTTTTACACAAATATCTTCAATTGATTGGTTTCCTTGACAACCAGTCCTCGCTTGGATTGCTTAAGCATTTTAGTTATGCTGTAGTAATTCACTAGTGAACTAGTGAAATTAACCTGCTGCAATAGGATGTTGTTTGAGATTTCCAAAAATGTACCATATTCTGTACATTATTCCTATTAATAAGTCATTAATACATTGTTTCTGTCTAATCAAATTCTCCTTTAATACATCAGTGATTGAGGTCTTTTGGTAGAGAGAAAAAGTCTATAACATAAACATAAATATAACAATGAAGAATGCAGAAGAAATGCTACTTTAATAAATGCTGACTAAAGTCATCACTTCATTGGAAATCCAAGTTATTTTTATGGCTGCAGAACTATTAATTACTAACTTCAACTGATGCACCAAAAATGACCCTTCCTTGACAAGAATGCCTTATTTACTATGGCTTATAATGGTAATATCATATTAGACTATTATAACATGATATGTGGCTGATTTTTTGCACTTTGTTCAGAAGCTGCAGCTGGCATAGGATGCTGTTGCCAATGATGGGGTATCTGGCTATAAATGTTTCTAAAAGTGTTTTTAAAAGTCCTGTATTAGCTGCCAATAGATGATTAAGGACTTCTTTTCACATATAAGGCCTTAAACAAAAGATGCCTGGGATTCCTTATTGATTGCTTTCCCCATCACATTCTGGGACAATCATCCAGATTAGCAGAAAAGTCCTCTTTTGTTTATCTAGAAGCAAACAATCTCATCTTGAAATTGTTGGCTTTTGAGCCCAGTTAGTCATATCTACATTCTGGAATGGTTTTCACCTGAACTTCATGACCTGCACACATGACCTTCCTGTTCAACCAAGCTATACCTGTCTTAATGCTATAAAAATGTTCCTTTTTTCTCATTTTTTCTTCTTCTTCCTCTCACCTTTTAAAATGAACTTGTTATTTTTTTAACTGTTTTAATTTATTGTTTTTACTTTGTATTTTAAATTTTAGCTACAATTTTCCTTGATATTTGGAATAATATAAGACAGTTTATAAATTGAATAATAACTTAATTCTATTAGCACAAGGTGGTCTTAATTACCATGTATTTTTTTTCAATTATATTGTCTACATAAACAAATGTTTGGATTCCTACAATTTAACTAGAACAATTAAGAAAGAAAGTTTGTAGTTTTTTGCTTTTTTGCCTTCTCTTTTGCCTTTTTGGAGAAAAGGTTCTATAAAATGTCAACAGAATTGCGGCTCTGACATTGTGCCATTGAGGAAATTGAAACATTTATGGCTATGTTGCTTTTTTAACAGAAATCTATGAGGTATAGCAGAATACCCAGGCAGATCGGAAGCTAAATGCGTTAATCTCTTGCTAACTGACCAGGCAACAGGGATTTCATTGTACCCTGGTTCTGCATCAGGCCTATGATTAAATGTAAACAACTCCAAGTGAGGTGATGCTGAACCTTAACTAAACTTCTATTACTCAATATATTTTCTCTTCCTTCTTTTTCTTTCCTTGCTTCCTTTTCTCCTTTCCGCCTTCTTTTTTCTTTTTCTATTAAATATGCACATACTATTTTACCATTTCTGTTTTATTGCCTGTACCATAATTGTCTTAATCCCAAAAACCCTAGCAGGGCTTCAGTATGTATTAGACTTAACATAAGGTAACATAGCTTTACATTCTTGTAGCGTTTTAAAAATTCTAGTAATACTTACATTCTTTTATAGTTATCTCTTCCTGCTACTTATACCATCTAAATTATTCATTGTAAAATTAATTGCAACTTTATAGGATTCTTTTAATGTTTTAATTCCTGTTCTCTATGATTTTACATTAATAATATTGCCTTCACCTTTATTCTACCAATATGATTTTTATTTTTAATTCTATTTTAGAGTAATTGTTATGTTATTAATTATAGCCAGATCTAAGACAGAAATAAAATTGATTATATAAAAATAATATCATTAAAATATGTGGAAAAATGTCCCATCCAAACAAGGAAAAGTCATGGATAAAGCTTCTCAAAAGCAAATGGAAATCTTTCAGGAAGGCCTGAAGTGGTACTTATTTGTCTCCCAATAGATGTTAGATTAATTGAACTCTGTGAAGCCAAGTCCTTACAAGAAATTAATGCCTTTCTAAGCTATCTTCTTGAGTACTTTTAAGTTGAGTTGGAAAAGAAACAATAATTAGGGAAATAAAGGAAAAAGAGATTGAAACCAAAATAATAAAATAGAAACTAAAGAATAAAATCCTGTGTTTCATTTTGAGTTTAAATATGTCCATATATTTATATCAAAAGGTTTAGAAAATTAATTTTGCTTCATATTTTCATCTGCTCCAACAAACTTCAGTAATCACTCTCATCATAAAGACAAATACAGACTAAGAATTAACAAAACAAATACATACTCAAAGTAAAATAAAAATAATTACAATCTCTTTGCACATATGTTGTGAACAAATACTGCCCCCTCAAAATTAGAAATTATTCATTCTAAGATAGGAGAGGGGGAATAAAGCAAATTAACTCAGAAATGAAGGGTCATTGGGTCAGTGGATCAGAACTAGAAGAAAAAAATAGCACAAAATGTCTTTGCAAATTTTCTTACTTTTTCTTTGTGGACAATTGTGTATGTTATTATTCTTCTGGAAAATTTGCTTAAAATTCCTTAAATTTTACTTTGAATGTTGAGATTTCTGACATTTGGGTTAGGAAAGTTATCTGACCACTTGCCTGAACTTAATTAAAAAGCTTATCTATTTTCATAAATTAATGTATATGTCCTAATTAATGCCATTTTAATCAAAATTGGGTCTGATCTAGTAAAGAGGCACACAGCAAAAATAGTTTGACTTTGTAAAGTGTTTAGTCAACATGTTGCAAAGACAAACATTTAGAACTCGTCAGTGGTGGGATTCAGCCAGTTTGCACCGATTCAGTAGAACCGGTAGCTATTTTTTTGTTGACTTCGGTGAACCAGCTGATGCCCTAGCCCTTTTTTGCAAGGCCCAGAACAGACCATCGGAAGTGCATGGACGCCACTTCCAGAAGTCCGTTCTGAGCCTCCCAGGAGGCCTTTCCCTATTTTTTAGAAAGACTGTCTATGAGAATTTACTTCTTGTGCATATATTTATTTATTAGATTTTTATTTCATTTTTTGGTCATGAGCTCAAGAGAGTATACCTACTGCTCCCTCTTCCTATTTTCACCATAACATGTAGAGCTTCTTGCACATTAGTTTTCAGTGAAACTCTATTATGTGAAAGCATGTTGTCTTTTTTCCCCACAACATATCAAGATTGTTCACTGTTGACACTGAATATTTTATCCAATTATCACACTTGTTTGAGATAATAATATATTGACATTTCATCCAGTTACTTTTCCTGCTCCATCAAAATTATTGACATTTCTTGTCTAGCTCTGGTACTTTCTGTTTTCCTATTCATTGATCTAACCTTATTATTATTATTAACAACCATTTTGTGTGGTTTCTGTGACATTCAGTTTTGTTTCAGCTATTTAATTTTAAAATTTCATTCTTCTATTTGCAATGGATAGCTGTAATGCAATGCTCTCACTGACTGTCATACAGAATACTGTATGATTACAGAACAACAAAGTTGGAAGGGACCTTACAGGTCTTCTAGTCCAACCCCTTGCTCAAGCAGGAGACCCTACACCATTATGGACAAATGACTACCCAATCTCTTCTTTAAAACCTCCAGTGATAGAGCACCCACAAGTTTACTGTCATATTTAATTGTTCTCACTATCAGGAAATTCCTCCTTAATTCTAGGTTATATCTCTCTTTGACATCTGTTACTTCTTGTCCTGCCCTCAGGTCGACCCCCTCTTCTCTTTGATAGCCCCTCAAATATTGTAAGATTGCTATCATGTCATCCCTTGTCTTTCTCTTTATTAGAATAGGCATATATCTATATGTCTGTCTCTCTGTCTGTCTGTCTGTCTGTCTATCTATATGTCAGTCCTGTGCCTTGAAGTAGTCGTGACTCCTAAAAATTACGTGGACCTATTCATAATGTTTTCTGGACATAATTTTCAGAAGCAGCTTGCCAGTGCCTCCTGTTTAGGACAAAGAAAGAATGACTGACTCTAAGTCCTTCAAGGCTTCATGTCTGAGGAAGGACTATAATTTAAAATGTTTATGGTTTCTAGCCCAGGGCCTTGTAACCACTATACCAAACTGTCTCTTGTATAATCTAAATTCATAACAAAAGGAAATATTTTATATAATTTATAGGGAGACCAAATTATTCATTGTGATAAGTATGGCACAGGAACAGTTAAATCAGTTTATCTTAAATTTTAAAAATGACACATATAAAGTAATATCTTTAGTTTCATTTATTGAGCCTTCAGTAGATTTGTAATTTGGAGTGAGGGACATTCTGAAGCCAAGAATAATCTGAGTTCTTCTAACATTTCTTGAGATAATTTGTTTTATTCTTCTACATATATTTTAGGAGCAAAAAAATGTATTTAAGCATAATCTCATTTGCTCATGAAATCATTTCATTTAGTACATTAAATGTAAAATCTGATTCTTAAAATTTAAAAGTTGGGTTGAAAACAATTTGTAAAAAATAATTTATAATGTATTTATGTTATGAAAATATGGTAATGCATATAAAAAGACTTAAATATATTAAATTTAGAATGCACATTTTTAAATAATGAATTACAGAGTGATCTCTTTTAAATCTTTTTTGCTTCTCCTGCTATTTTGTGGTTCTCGGGGACCAGAGAACCTTTTCCTCCTGAGCAAGCAGGACATTGGTCTCTTGGTTTTAATCTGATTTCTGTAAGAATAAAATGGGATGTCTACCCAGTCTCTAGCCTAAACATGCTGGCAGGAGAGGTGAGTTGGATCTATCAAGTTTTTCAAAACTGAACAAGGCAGCCTGTAAGAAAGTAAGGTCAGTGGAAAGTGACTCTCACTCTAATAGTGGAATTGGCAT
>NW_015387586.1:248875-284415 GCF_001527695.2 Protobothrops mucrosquamatus
TCAGTTTTATTTTTATTGTTATTATTAGTATTAATTTATTGTCCTTTCTTTTTTTGTTCAAGTCCTATATAATATAGGAACCTGAAAAATGATCTAAAGTAGATAGACATATTTTTAAATTTCTTTTTTAACTCAATTTTATTTTATTTATTCAAAAGATTAAAATCCAAAATTCAAAAGAAAAAAAATTGAACAGAGACAGAATAAAACTAAACAAAAACATTGAGAAAGAAATGTGAATTTTTAAAAAATAACAAAAAACATATTTTCCTTCCTAGCTGAATACTGATAAATCCATTGCAACATTATTGGCTTTCGCCCTTGCAAAGCAGATCCAATACTTATAAGCTTATATATATATTTGCAACCCAACTGACCTGTCACACATTACATATGTGAAAGAAAAACTAGTTAACAGCTTAAACAACAGTAAAGGTAACAATGCATTGTAAAGATCGCTTGGAGGTGGGAGATACTTCCAATGTAATCTACTGAATCCCCTGCATGGATTGCCCCTGTGACTATTTAGGACAGATGGGGAGGAAGCTAACCACCAGACTGCAAAACACAGAGAGCAGTCAGACGAGGAGACCCAAACTAATTGGTAGCCTCACACTGCAATGAACAAGGACACCCATTCAACTTTGCAGCTACTAAGATTGTTGGATGAGCAGACACAAAAACAGCCGGGGAAGTGATTGAAGCCTGGGAAACAGGCACTCATCAGTAAACAGGAGTGCTGATTTACCACCAGCCTATCAAGTACTTAGAAGGTGAGGGCTGGGCAGCACAAGCAAATGACAGCCAATGACTTAAAAGCCAGCCATTAACACTCCCCAATCAACATTTAAAAAACTATTTACAACAGGTACTATAAATATCACACACAGAACAGCACACTCTGCTAGAGAAAAGTTCCCTGAGGATGGGCTCCAGCACGAGTCTGAAAGCTTGGAAGACTAAAACTCTGGTCCTGGTGACTGATCCAGATTGGATCCTGCAACATTATCCTGGGACATGTATATTCACCTTCATTCACGTAAGTTTACATGGTTTCTTATTTATCACAAATCACCCCGATCATTATCTCTAAGTCCAGGGTCAAATACCCTTGTTTGGCTCTTAATAGCGAAACTTTTCCTTAGGTTTTTAATTGAGAACTTCACCAACAATTGCATTTCCTTTCCAAAGTTCAAGTTCCAAAGTTCCAAAGTTGAATAATTATTTTTGACAACACCACATTTCTTTTGCCAAAAAAAGTCCACTGCATCCTTTGTCATATCTATTAACTAGGAATTTCTTATATTCGTGTTCTTTTCCATCTTTTCTGGCAAACCAAACACTCTCTTTTTCACATCTGACTGCAACAAATCAAATTCCAATTCCTCATATTGCAAATCAGATCCATCTGTTATTTCCTGCTTTGGATAGTTTCTTGGGTTTGCAAGAACCTTTACTGACCCATCAATTTTTTTGTTTATATTTCCAAATAAAGCCAGTAAGTTGGAGAGCATTCTTTTTTATGTTGCCTTCCAAAATAGTTTATCTTCTTTCAAAGGCATGAGAAACATTTTTTGTTCTCTCTTCATGGACAAGAAAAGCAGTAAGTAACAGCTTCCATAGGGAAAGGTTTCCCCCCCCCCCAAGGTTAAAAAAAGGGGGAATTTTTCTATAAAAAATTAAGATATCAATATCGGGGTCTTTTTTTAAAAAAAAAGAAAAAAGCTAGAAAAAGGGAGATTTATTGCACAACCCTGTATAAATCCACCACCACAACTTCCTTACCGTTAAAAATAATAATTTTGAATTTAATGGTAAACAATGAAAGAGCAGAAAAAAAGAGTTGTAAAACTCCAGAAAGAGGTAATAAAATAGGTCAGAAGTCAGCTAGTCATAAATCAAGAGATTGCAAAGCTTCAAAAGATGCAATTAAAATCAAGGCATGCTTAAGAAAGACGAAAGCTGAAGGGAAAAAGTGTCAAAAGACAAGAGCTTCCATTTGCTCCTTATGGAGAATTGTGGGAATCCAGCTACTCTCTTCTCCATATATGCATGATCATCCGAAGTTTGTCTCCGGTCCTTCCTAGTCTTCCCTTTAAAAAATGGGGATCAAAGCCACCAAATAACCAGCTTTGGTGGCAAAATCAGCTCCTGTATATTCAACACACCATGATGGGGGTGGGAGGGCAACATATTTTTAAATTTCAATTTATGTAGTTTTCAAGGAAAAATTCCCATTCATCAAATATGGAAACTAATCCTGAAAATTTAGATACACATATAAAATTCTCAGTTTTATTCTAGGTATAAATAGTATTACTATATATAAAACAAACAGTTGCAACACAATCTGCTTTATTAAAGGATATGCATTAAGCCATGCAACATAATTTAATGCAGATACTATTCCTAGGGTTGCAAAGAAGATTCACACTAGAGAAATTAATGTGAAAATATCTCATCACCTACAATAAATGTGCTGAGTACTTGTGTTTTCTAATTCAGTTGGAAAGTGTAAGATAGCTCATTATGCCTTTTATTTAAAAAAAAATAATTATTTCATCACTGCATGTAATTTAAATTAAAAACTGAACTTGCAGAAGCTGTGATGATGATTACACCTCCCACAACTGTGTTGGGAGCTTTTTTTTCCAGTGAAAATGGGTCAGTCAAAAAAGAACAGATCCTGTCTTGTTGGCACCAATTATTATGGTTTGTGGTCTGAAGCTATTTCAGTTGCCTACTGTACAAATATAGTGTCTTATTTTTTTATTTAACCAAATCATTCAACCAGAACATAGCTATACATTTTATCCTCTTTGATTTTCCTTGCCCAGAATTTTTTAAATTCTACAAATGAAAAGTTATTAAAATTATTGTTAACTAATCTCACCTTAATAAATGTCTGTTTTCCTGTGAACATTCTACCAAGGTTTCCCCCTTGAATACAGTCAACCAACAGTGAACATCATCTACAGTATATATCTGTAGTCACAGACATGCTAGTTTTCATTTCATCTCAAAAAACACAAGAGTCTTTTAAAACTCTAATTAAATTGTACCAGGAAAATGAAGCTTGCCTGTTCCAAGAATGTCATTGTTGTATCTTGGTTTTTCAGCTTGAAATGTTACTCTGTTTTTTTTTGTCAGTTATTCCTGTCCAAAGTACCTGGTACAAGACATTCTTTGTTCAGCTGAATTAATTTCATCTGTCATTTAAGATATCTTCCCATATGAATTTTGGAAGATATCCAGGACATTCCTGTCAGTTTTCCCCCAAAACATCCATTTGTTGCAGGTGCTGATTTTTTACAATAGAAGGTTTTAAGTATCTTCTCATTATTGAGACAAGTACTTGATTGTCTCTCATGAACGTAAGAGGATTTATTTTAAGTCGTTTTGTAGAAAGAAATGCAGACTAAAAAAGAAGTCCAGTGAGAAGAACCCTAAGTATTATATAACTTGCTGAAATACTTTTCTCATTACTGTATGCAAAAATGTCCACGAATTAAAGGGTAAATTTGAAAAATGCAAATTGCAGATATGAATTTCTGGATTAAAAATATCTAAGAGTGTTTTTAGCACATTGGAAGAAAGCTATGTGGAACAATGAGTATATTTTTAAAAAATACAAAAAGGTTATATGAATATTATGAAAAAAATATTTGTTTCTCTTTCTTTCTGTCACTGACAATTGAAGCACAACTTTCTGGTGAGCTTTCAGATTACAAAAACATAGCCTGGGATTTCCTTCCACGTGGTTATTATCTGATAACCATTGCTACTTTTTCGATATTTTTGAACTTTCCATTAGGCATTATGCAGACTCATCACCTACTATTACTGCACACTGCACACTTTTGCTGCCTGCCTGCTCATCTTTGAAAGCCTTAAGAAGAACAGATGACTTTTAAAGTGATTACTGAATTGTGACTGCATGAGCCATATGCCATTGCCAAAGACTCTCAACTTTAGGAGAAAGTTGAAGATCTGGCTATGAATGGGTTGATCCATGACTTTCTCTCTAAATTCTATCTATCCTGAAAAGATACCACTGCCAGATCAATGGACAGTGTTAGTGGTCTCTGTGCACAGCAGAATCTTTAGGACCAGTTTGTTAAAACAGCATCCAACTTTGATAGTAAAGCATAGTTTTCCTTTATTAAAATATAACAGATAAAATATATATTTGCACAAAGCCAGCATTCATCCAAACACAGAGAAAAGGGTTTTATTTCTGTCCTCTCTCTCACACACACATAAGCTACAATACTTTTAAAATGACTTATATGGGATTGTGTAATATAGCATATGTTTCAATTGTTGTGCCTTGATGGATAAGACTCAGTTCAAATCCCTATTGAACTGTAGTATTCTCTGGATGACTTTTATCATTCTCTTCCACTGAGGTCTATTTCACAGATTGTTGTTGTGGGTTAAACATGAGAATGACCTCTATTCCTCAAGGAAGAGAATATTGAACTCTCATGAGAAAAGACAATGCTGTTTTTAAAGTCTGTGTTACAAATTTCGGTTCCTGTCCTGATCATAACCATTCTCAACTTTCTGAGTTTGGGACACAAATACCAACTTATGCCCCTTGCTTTTCTAACTTTAAGGGTCACAAGCTTAAGATAGTCCAAAACAATAATATTATGAGATATTGCATGTCACTAAATGGTGAATTTAAGTGAAGGAATTAAAATTGATATTTGGACAAATAAGGATCTCTTTTTGAAATATTAGTTTGATACACATTCTCTCCACATTATCTAAGTCATTACTAAAAATAATGTTTGAATAAACATCAAGTAATAATGTTAAAAGAAAAAATAAACACCACTTCCCAGCAAGCAAATGTAATTGATGCAATGAAAATCTTGAAAAAATTCCTTATAAGACAATGTATTATACAACATATAAATGTATTTGAAATTACATGAAAAATAATCCTAGAATATTTGCAAATAAATATAGAAAAATAATTTGTTATAAAGAAATATAGAAAAANGTAATAATGTTAAAAGAAAAAATAAACACCACTTCCCAGCAAGCAAATGTAATTGATGCAATGAAAATCTTGAAAAAATTCCTTATAAGACAATGTATTATACAACATATAAATGTATTTGAAATTACATGAAAAATAATCCTAGAATATTTGCAAATAAATATAGAAAAATAATTTGTTATAAAGAAATATAGAAAAAATGTAAAAAAAATGTAAAAAAAATAATTTCTGCAAAGAAAATAGAAATATATAATGTATTTGCTTCCATCTGTTGCAACTCAGATGTAGTAATTTATTTTCATATTCACATTCAAATTCACAGTATATTGACCCTTGCTACTTTGCATAAAATAAATTTGCAAAAATGTTGGCTTCCAAAATGATTGATTCAATAAGCCTATACCAATCTTTTGGTTTTTTGAAGTTACATGAGATTGGGAGCCATCCTTACCTATAGGGGCCAAATTATTCCAGAACATCCCATAGAGATTCCTATTTTCACATCCTTTCCACCCATATTTTTATGCAAGAGGGCTTCAGCACTTGGACTGGATGGGCAAAGTTGTTTTAAATATCAAATATATTGTGGACAATAGCATTATTAAGGTAGAACATCAGTAGATTGCTGTAAAAGATAACAATTTCAGATTCATATATTTATATTCAAATTCCACAGCCAATCCTCAAGCTCACTGGCCAACTTTCACTTATGATAAAATAATAGTGGTGCATATCATACTTCAGTTCATTAATGGCACAGTCAGATGGTGTCACTGCATATAAGGTTGGGATGATACTCAAATCCACCCAGATTTGCTAATGTTTTTTCACTTATCAGTATGGCCTTGGTATGTGAAAACTTAAATGACAAGAAAAATATTATGGCAATCTAGAGAAATCTTGTTTCATACGGTTTTTTCTCTACAATTTTGTACTTATCATGAAAGGTAGTGAGTTAAACTCTCAGTCAATAATTTGAAATGATACAGTTGAATAGAGGGGATTACTTTAGCTTCTACAAACCTAGGACAGTTTGAGGATAATGTAACTCCAATAGATTTAAATGGCTTGGTCAACTGACACATTTTCCTAGTTGCATAACATGCTAATTCTTTTCATATATCCAAAGGCCTCAGAGGCAAAAGCTATAAATAGATATTAACAGAAATCTTCCATGCCTCAGATCAAATTATTACATTTTAAGCCTCAGTTTTCTCATTAAATCTGTATTTCAGAACTATGCACATGCCTACAGTATGTGTTTAATTTAGTTTACTTTCAGCTGCTTTGCTTTATGACTTTTCCTAACATTATTTCTTCATATTTATTAGCTTATCTTCATCAGTTTTAGACAATATGCTCAGAAAACCTTGTTGAAATTTGATTTTGATTCAAGAACTATAGATCACTATTCCTACACTAAAATTTGCAGCCTTCTCTAGATACATTTGATTTGAAACCCACAATTTATACCGTTGCCCTTTATTAATGGGTGGTTCTGCATAATATACCTGCAAGAGGTAGAGGTATTAAAAAAGGCAAGATGGAAAATATGCAGGGTCATCAAAGCCTTGCTTCTATTGTATGTGCACATACATACAAAAAAGATGAGGCTTCAATCATACTACCATGATCTACATTAGGCATATAAATAATAAGAGTGTCTTTATTTCCCAGGGAGGGGAAACAAAGACACTCTCATTGTTTATATGCCTAACATGCATCTCATTTACACTATCATGGTTTGTCTCTGCATCTGTTATATTAGTCCTATAAAAGTGATATAGTTTTTTTCCTCGATAATAAATGATTCACAGAGGTAAGTAATTCTACTAAAATACATGAATCAACACTCTTAAGTAAATATAAATCAGTTTTCTATGTATCTATGATAGATGTAGGTATGGACTTAGTGCTTNTTGTAAAGGTTTAGTAAAACTGATATATACTAACTTTGACATCTCACACAAGAGAAATAGCACTAACTCAAACACTAAGCAAATTGTCTGCATGGGTTTCAAATCATCCAAAGTGGAATAATAACAATAGATTTATTTGAGTATAGCTGTACCCGGCCACGCGTTGCTGTGGCTCTCGTTCACTCAGCCAACAGATGCGTGGTTTTTCAAAAAAGCATGTTTTTACCTGTCACAGGTGTGACACCTATATAATAGGTATATAAAAACACGCGCGTATTCGAATGCAACGTTGTGTCAAAATTTCAAAGCAATCGGTGAAGAACTTTCGGAGATTTAAGATTTTGAACAAACGAACATTTACATTTTTATTTATATATAGATTATGTTATAGCAAAATCATAAAGATAGCCTGTTTTGTGCCTTCTTTTTATGGTGGATTTTACAGGGAGGAAGCTAAAGTTGTTCCCAGTAACCAAGGATTATAGTAGTTTTGTTCAAATGAAGTGAAATTGTGCATAAAGGGAACTTTCCATAATCTACCAGTAATTTATTTATGTTATATAAATTCAGTACTGAGTGCAGATTGCAAGCTAAACGATTAGAAAATTACAAAATGATATCACATTTCCATTAGAGAATTAATTTAAAAAAGAAACTAAAAAGCACTGAATACCTATGCAATAAATGAGAAGGATACATAGAGGGACAATGTGCCAATGAAAGATTTAAAGACTGATGTATTTGTACCATGCAGCAATGATTAAGTGTAGATGAAAATTTGTACCATGATTTTCTGCAGCCATATGTCTGGTAGTTAGTGTAATAATAATAATGATGATGATGATGATGATGATGATGATGATGATGATGATGATGATAAAGTTGGAAGGGACCTTGGAGGTCATCTAGTCCAACCCCCTGCTCAGGCAGGAAACCCTATACCATTTCGGACAAATGGCTGTCCAGTTTCTTCTTAAAAACTTCCAGTGTTGGCGCATTCACCGCTTCTGGAGGCAGGTTGTTCCACTGGTTAATTGTTCTAACCGTCAGGAATCTGTAATCTGTGTAATCTGTGACTATATGCTCTTAAATAGATTCTGATTTTTTCCAAGCAGATGTTTACACAGCAGAATGCTAGCTGCTTTATATATTGTGCAGAAGATGTGCCTTTATTGATAGTCTATCTATGGTCTATCTAAATGGTTAAATGTGTATGAAAAGGAATATAAACCATTATACCTTGCTATCTCTTAAAGGTATCTTAAGACTACAATTTTAAACTTATAAAGTAAAGCTTTGAGCTCACCATAATTTGCCTCTCAGAAGAAGATCATGCTAGTTATTAGACAGGCATGTAACATTTGCAGTAATATATTTCATATTAAATTATTTTGTGTGGAACCAGGAAATTACAACAGATGTTACTGAAACTAGGCTGAGATTTGGAAATAGTGTTAACAAAAAAAAATCTAAAAAGTTAAATATATAAATTTATTTTGTTATTGTGTTAATCCTAACCCTAACTCTACTTATTTTATTTAGATGGCTACAAAATTTATTTATTGATTTAAAATTTATTGCAACCTAAATTTTAAAATCACAGATTAAGAATGGGATGAATAGAAAATCCAAGGGTATTGCTATGTTAATAGCATATTAGAATACATAGCTTTTTCAGGATCTTGCATAGAGTAGCAGTAATATAGCTGTGAAGTAAGTAACCAAAGTGTAAAAATGATATAATAATGCAACACTATTGTACAGGCTCTGTACAGTGCTGCCTGCCAATACAGAACAGGATGCAGTGACAATGACTCTGTAGTATCCATATGTGGATGAAGCCAATCCATGTATACTAATGGAGCTACAATGCTATATTGATACTTTAATAAGCATATGGTTCTTTCAGATTAAACTTTTATTGTTCAAGTAGTTTGTCATATGAGGAATATGGTGTTACAGAATTGGCAACCTTCCCAGACAGCCCAGACAGGAAACACTGCCAGATGGGCTAATTCTACTTTATTGTAAGGCCACATTAACAGATTCTTGCAACTCTGAAAGTTCACATTTCCTACCATCTCTTTTGCAGCCTGATAAGTTAGGGCAGGAGTGTCAAACTTGCAACATCACGTGATGTGTCATGACATATCGTGACTTTTTTTCCATTGCCGGCAATGGGGTGGACGCAGTTTTGGCATGACGCATCTGGCCCGTGGGCCGGCAGTTTGACACCCCTGAGTTAGGGAGATCCTTTCTGAATTTCTTTCTCTGCCTGTTATGCAGATGCAAGTTATACACTCTCTTAACTTGTTACTCCCTAGGCCAGGGGTGTCAAACTCGCAACGTCATGTGACATGTCGCAATGTATCGTGACTTTTTTGCTATTGACGGCAATGGGGTGGGCGCGATTTCGCTATGATTCATCCGGCCTGTGGGTCGGCAGTTTGATGCCCCTGCCCTAGGCAGTATTTCTTCCCCCCCCCACCACTACCACCAGTCATTCCAATATACTGTACCATTACTAGAGCTCAGGAGACACTGCAGCAGATAAGAAGAGGAAGGAGAGGGGAAGGGATTGGAAAGAAATACAAAAGGAAAATTACAGGGCTCCTGTACAAAAAACTATTGTGTAATAAACAGTTTTAAGTCAAATTTACCCTCAAATGTATACATTTGGTATGTACAGTATTTCAATGTTCAATTATGCACTTTTCAAATCTATTCCAGATAGCAGTACAGCACCTGTGGTATATATTTACATAGGGAAGTAAATGAATCCTTGACTAGCATGAAATTTTACAGTATCTACTATGTACAAATTTGGGACTGCAAAATTCCAGACAATTACTAGGTGCATATTTGCAGCCTACATCTGTTAATATTAACAAATTATAGGATCTATGAATGTAGGTTGCATAACTTGCAGTGACTATAATCAGTATAATTGTGATTTTGTATGTAATACTGTATCATGTGGATAATAGATGTTGCAGCACTCAATATATAAATAACAATGAGTTATGAAATGGAAGATTGCTTAAAGGAGAATACAATACAAATAGAAAATTTCTATTTTCACTGGGATGAAATATTGGAATTCACTTCTCCCTCTTTATTCTGATGCACCAACTGTTCATACATCACTCTAAGTCATAATACATTGAACCCAGGTAAACCTAGAAGTTATCATTTAGAAAATGAAAAGTAAATGAACCCAAGGGATTTTATTCAGTATTGACGTTTAAAATGATGTGTAAATTGAGACAATAAATAAAATATAAAGTATAATTTTAAAGAGCTGATAGCATATCATTTTTAAAGATTGTTTTAACATTTTGACTGGGATGCCTTTCAAAAGTTTGTATCCATATTTATCCATAATTAGAATTCCTTATGCATAAAAGACCTTATCAAAAACAAGAAACAGAAAAGAGAATGCTGCAAGCACAAATGTTATCCAGAGTAACTATGTTGGATGACATTTTAAATACAGAAAATAAAAAGCTGATAAAATAATGCTGACCTTTTAGTCTAAGAAAATAAAATTCCTGATCGCTAATTTTGAATTCAGTAAGTATCATGTACATCTCTGGACTCAAATACAGCTTTGCTGGTGGGATGGGGCTAACATTACCTTAGTCATTTCTCCTTTAAACATTTATCTGAAAAGCAAAGTATGAATGTGTAGAAATTATTTAAAAAAATAGGTTAGTAAAATAAAGAATGAGCATGCATATCATAATTGAGAAAAATCCTTATATTTTCCTAGCTTAAATGTTCCCAGGATCATTGTAGTAAGCAGATCATTCTGGGCCCTCTGCATTATATTATAATTAGTCTGCATAGTAAAAAAAAGATTCTTAAGCATCAACATTACACAGTATTGCAGACTGAGGTCAAACACTTCAGGCAGCTATAACACTTGTTTGCAACTCTTTAAAGCAGCTGCATCTTTTTTCTGGGATCCTGCAGGACATGCAACACAACCTTATTTTCGGGAGGGAGGTAATAGCGATTATAATTTGGTCTCATTACAAATGCTATTGTGCTTAGAAAATAGCATAATGCTTCAAAGATGAGATTAATAAAAATAAAATGTTGAAGATATAAATAATAAAACTAGTGTGTTTATCTTAAAAATGTCTAAGAAAATATACATGAATAAAATTTCAATAAGTTACAGGTGTGTGTCTGTTGGAAAACAGATTGTGTTATTTGGCATTAGGCAACTGGGGTAACTATCTCAGGCAGCAAATGTTTGAAGGCAACACCTCAGCACTATCAGAGAATATAGTTATGTTGTAGTAAATTAACCACCTTGATCCCTTAAGTGTTAGGGAGATTGGCACATCATATCATGAATGCCGGTCCAGCTGGTATGGAATAGATGGAGCATTGGGACATTCTGCCTAAAGTAATAGAATAACTCAGATGGACAAGTCACACAGAATTCTTCTATATATAGCTCCTGTTCATGGTAGCAATAAACTTCTGGATCAGAAATTTGCCTTTGAAATAAACACATATTATTTTACTAGAAAATTAATGTCCTTGACCATGGACAATTTTGGCTCTAGCTCAGTTTGGCAATCACTTGGACTATCTTTGCTTTTGAACAGATGGTTGGTGATTTGGAGATGGAGAGAATTTTTATTACAATGCTGTCATTGTCAGATCATCTCCTGAACCAGTTATGATTGAGAACCACTTCCTTAAGGTAACAACATCAATTTGGATAGTTTATCCTGGACACCTAGTAAATTTAACTGGCATCTAAAGGACCCTTGGGAAATTTCCAAACTCTCTTGCAAGCATTTCTATCTGATGCCTGGTGCACAACTGGAAACAAGAAATGTATTGGACCCTAGACATTACTGTTTTTGAGCAGCTTCTTCTTGGTGCCAATTCCAATTGGTACCATAGTCTTCTGAGACCTTTCAGAAAACATGAAGAGAAGAAGCAAATCAGATTGAGTATGTGCCTACACCATGATGATAAGGCAGGCAAAACATATTTATTTTTTCTCCCTTATTGGGTCAGCAGGCCACATGGAGATCGCCCAATGACTCCAGGGACCAATTTACATAATGTTTCAGTAATAAAGTTGCTCAGATTTGCTGAAGCCTTGACTCTGCAGGATCTTTGATAGGGACTGGAGCCACTAACATTGTGACCTGTGAGGAAGAGGCTAAAGTGCTGTGTATCATCTTCATGAGGCTGCACAGAGTGGGCAGGAAGTAATGTAAAGAGTAAGAAAGATGACTTGGATAAAATACGCTAGAACTTTACCTAGAGAAAAAGATTTGAGAAATTTCTAACTTCTGAGAAAGATGTTACTCAGAAGTTCAGAATAACCGAATAACTGAGTTGGAAGGGACCTTAGAGGTATAATAATAATAATAATAATAATAATAATAATAATAATAATAATAATGATAATGATAATGATAATGATAATGATAATGATAATGATAATGATAATGATAATGATAATGATAATGATAATAATAATAATAATAATAATAATAATTATTATTATTATTATTATTATTATTATTAGTAGTAGTAGTAGTAGTAGTAGTAGTAGTAGTAGTAGTAGTAGTAGTAGGAAGGGACCTTGGAGCTCAAGCAGGAGACCCTATACCATTCCGGATAAATGACTGTCCAATCTCTTCTTAAAAACCTCCAGTGATGGAGCACCATCACTGTAATGGAAAGGGTTGCATTCCTTTCTCTTGTAGTCCTAGCAGTGTGGGACCGAATCACCCCAAATGTCCCCTTCCTACACAATGGAGGGACACAGTAACTCAAAAAAAACTATTCTTTCATTTGACACCAACACCAATACAACTTTAGCAGTGCTAAAGGAACAGTGACCAGTTGCCTGCCAGCCTCCAGCTAATTCTTGCTTCCTTCGTTTTAGAATAGAATAGAATAGAGCTGGAAAGGACCTTGGAGGTCTTCTAGTCCAGCCCCCTACTCAAGCAGGAGAACCTATACCATCTCAGACAGGTGATTGTCTAGTCTCTTCTTAAAAATCTACAGTGATGGAGCACCCACTATTTCTGGAGGCATGCTGTTCCACTGGTTGATTGTCCTCATTGTCAGGAAGTTTCTTCTTAATTCCAGGTTACTTCTCTTTTTGATCAGTTTCCAACCATTGTTTCTCGTCCTTCTCTCTGGTGTGCTCTGGTGAACAACGTGACCCCCTCTTCCTTGTGGCAGTCCTTCAGATACTGGAATACCACTATCATGTCTCCCCTATTTCTTCATTTCTTTAGACTAGCCAAACCCAGTCCCACAGCCATTCTTTGTATGTTTTAGTCTCCAGCTTTTGATCATCTTAGTTGCTCTTCTCTGAATTTTTTCCAAACTCTCAACATCTTTTTTGTGATATGGTGACCAAAATAGGCTGCAGCATTCCAGGTGTGGTCTTACTAGGGTTTTATAAAGCAGTACTAATACTTCGTGTGATCTTGATTCTATGCCTTTGTTTATACAACCCAGGATTGTATTAGCTTTTTTGGCTGCTGCTACACACTGCTGGTTCATAGTCAAGTGATCGTCCTCCAAGATCCTGGAGTCTTTTTAAGCCAGGTCTCACCCAATCTGCACTTGTACCTTTGATTTTTCCTGCCTAAATGTAAAACTTTGCTTTTCTCCACATTGAAACTCATTTTGTTGGAGAGAACCATTGTACAAATGTGAGCTCTTTCAGAACTCTGGGATATAATCTGTCAGGTCCCGGTGATTTATATTCGTCAAGGTCGGATAGGTGTTCTCCTACCATTCTCTTGCTTATTTTAATTTTTGTTTCTAGTATGTCTTTTGCAGTGGTTTTTTTTTGTATGTTGGGCTATAGTTTCTTTTTGTATGAAGACTAATGCAAAATATGAGTTAAGCAGCTCTGCTTTCTCCCTCTTGCCTCTTATTTCCTTGCCATCTTCTCTCTTTAGTGGGCCTACAGTTTCCTTGATTTTTTTCTTGTTGTTAATATGTTAGAAAAAACTTTTTTTATTGTCCTTCATTTCTATTGCAAGTCTTTATTCATTCTGAGCCTTTGCTTTCCTAACTTCATCTTTTCATGTTCTGGCTATTTGCCCCTCTTTCCATATTTTGTATTTGTCCTTTTTGTCTTTTAGTTTGTCAGAGAGATCTTTGTGCAGCCATGCTGGTTTCTTCTTGAATTTCTTGTTTTTCTTTCTCAGTGATATTGTGCTGGTCTGGGCTTTTATGATTCCATTTTTCAGGGGTTTCCATGCTTCTTGGGTTGTTTTCCCTTTAGGATTTTCATCCATGGGATCTTTCCTAGATTCTCTCTGAGTTTGTTAAAGTCAGCTCTTTTGACGTTTAAGACACTGGTTGGATTGTTTTCTATTGCTAGTGTTTGCATTATATTAAATTCCAGTATGACGTGATCGCTTTCGCCCAAAGTTCCGGCCATTTCAATTCCATCTATCACTATTTATCACTAGGTGGGTTAGGAATCTGTTTGATCTCCCACTCACTGCAGAGTTTGTCTCCCAGTTGGTATCTGGATAGTTGAAGTCTCCTATTACTACTGTGGTATCTTCCTACATATGTTTGTTAACTGGTTGGGAAAGAGTTCATCTATTTCTTCTGATTGGTTGGGTGGCCTGTAATATACACCGATGGCAATGTCACTTTTTTCTCTTTTATATTGACCCATATACATTCTGGAGAGATTTTATCTTTGATCATGTGCATTTCTGTAAATATGTAGTGTTCTCTTACATATAGTGCAACTCCCCCTCTTTTTGTAGACCTGTTTTTTTTTGAACAATTTGTATCCATCCATCAGTCCATTCCATTCATGGGTTTCGTCCCACCATGTTTCTGTTATGCCAACTATGTCATACCCTCCCTTGTGTAGTATTGCTTCTAGTTCACCCTATTTGTTCCCCAAGCTCTGAGGATTTGTATATAAGCATTTAAGACTTTTATGCCCGTCCATGGATATGTTTCTTGCATCTCCTGATTGTTGTTTGAGTTTTTCTTTTTTCTCATCACTGCCTACAGTACCTCATTGTTTGATTTGTTTTCTTGGGATTTGTGATTGGTTTTGGGTTGTAGAGATTCTAGAGATTGGTCACCCTTCCCCCTCAGTTTTACTTTAAATCCCTCCTGATGAGTTGGGCCAGTCTTTTTCCAAGTACATTTTTGCCTGTTTTCATGAGGTGCAGCCTTGCCAAGAGTCCTTATCAGATGACTCCCTAATTCACTGGAGTTTAAGAAGAGGAACAACAAATGGCAATTAAAGAAACTGCAGCGGATCTAGGATGCAACAGTCAACATATTTAACAATGAGAGCACATAAAATTAATTTTGTGAGTCCTGCACTAATAGAATATTGGTTTCTGGGTACAATTTAACGTGATGGTATTGATCTGTAAAAACATTCATGGCTTGGACTTGCAGGACTGTTTGTTCCAACCGTAATTGGCCCAACCCATTAGAACTTGTAGGGATCAGTTACTTGTACTCCCACACTTCTAAAACGTAAAGGGAGCCATGGCTCGAAGGGACCGTTGCTTATTTTTGTTTATTTGTTTTGTGACAACACTGGAATGGCCTTTCTATAAGATCAGACTCTCTCTCTCTCCTTTCCTCCTTTTTGACTTTTAGGAAACCATTGAAAAGGGGATTATTTCACAGGGCTTTCTCTTCAATTAAGTATTGCATCACTTTTTCTTTTTAAAATGTTTGTTATTATGTGTATCTTGTCTTTGCTATTTGTTTCAAATCGTATTGTTGATGTTTCAGTTCTTATTAAATGATATAGATCTGCTGGCACTAGAAGTGCTAGACTTTGGCAACATAAAATTGTAATCAAATTAAACTGAAGCAGCAAAGTTCTTATGCAAAATTTCTAAGTAAACGTTCTTAAATGTAAATCCATCTTTTGTGACATTAAGGCCCTTCTTACCATAGAATTATCAGAAATATTGGAAAGACTAAAATGATTATTGGTGTAACTTTTGCTAATATTTATTGGATTGCCTTTGTACATTTGAAAAACATTTCAAGAACTGTTTTTGTATTTTTTTTTATCATGCCTTTATTATTTTTATAAATAACTCAAGGTGGCAAACATGTCTAATATTCCTTCATTCTTGTATCACAGCCCTGTGAAGTGAGTTAGGCTAAGAGATTGTGACTGGCTCAAAGTGATCTTGCCAGTTTTCATGCCTAAAGTGGGACTAGAATTCATAGTTTCCCAGTTTCTAGTCTTGTGTCTTAACCACTAGACCAAATTGCTTAAATCAGTTGTTCTCAACCTTTTCTTCACCATGTACCCCCTTTAAATACCTTTTGTGACCACGGACCGCCATGACTTAACTCAAGATTTAAATCATAACATTTCTTGAAGCCTTCACGGACCCCCTGAGATTACATTGTGCTTCCCCACCAATGGTCTGTGGACAACGGGGTAAGAAATCACTGGCCTAGACTATTTCCAAAGAGTCCTATAAAAAGCTAAAGTACTGGTTATTGCAAATTAATTGCAAATGTTTGGGGAGGGTATTGTACATCTTTTGAATAAACATGCATTCACCGATATTTGATTTATTTTTAACATTATACTTTCTTGTATTATGTATGAATAAATTGGTGAACTTTATCTTTTAAGAAAGTAGGTTAAATTAAGCTAAAATCTAATACTAACATTTAAATACTACACAAATTCAGGTGACCAAATTCTGCCCTGTAAGTTAAAGTTAAAGCTAGGTCTCTCTGTCATGTAGTTCTTAAAATACAAGTCTCTGTCGAGGGGGAGGCGAAGATATTTGCTTATAAATCCAGACTTTTAAGTGTTAAGTACTAAACCCTCTGCCTAGCAGACAAATCTTTTACTAAATAGTACTCAGACATGTTTGAACGTTCTCTTAATAGGAACAGTCCCCTGAGTGAAGGCAATAAATGTAAATTCCCTAGAAGGAGGATTTGCTGTTCAACAGCCCACTCATCTGAACTTCTTAGATGGGATTCTTTTAAATTAGCCTGTTACGGAAGGTGCATATTTTATACAAGACTTGATGTGAAATAGTCTTTGGCTGTATATTGTTCTTCATGACAGAAGGTATAATATGAATTATTAAAAATAAATAAACACATGTTGGCTGACTATATAGATGATCACAGTGATTCTCAATCTCCAGGTAATTTCCTGCTTGGATTACTGACTCCTATTACTCTCTGAAGATTGTATAAATACACAGAACCTTAGGCTACTGGATTTTACTTCCTTTTATTATAATATTAATTCATGCAATATTTATCTATTTTTTCCAGACTTGATTACTTTTAGTGAAAAGTTATGAAACTTTGCATGTGAAATAAAGCAGAAAGATATAAGAAAAGATTTATTGGATTAATTTTTGAAAGATACTACAAAACATTTACAAGTAAATTTACTGCATACTGGCCATGTAATTCTTTGCCTTGCCATGTCTCTTTTCTATTTGGTTTTTCGTTATAGGTCAGTTTTGTCTTTTTGGTATTCAGTAAGCCTTCACCATGTATAACTTCACTGCATCTTCTTCACTGTCCTTCAGATATTGTTCCAATGCCATTTTTTTCTTTTCCAACCATGTGACATACTTGCAATATTCCATGTCACTACATGGATGAAGGACATGATTCATTTTCATTATTTTTCTGATCTTTCTATTCAGGTCTTTTAGTTCTGTGTGAGTCTAGTCACTATTCCAGCTGTGTATCTAATGACTGAAATTGCCCAGTTGTTGGTATTTAGAGAGAGAGAGAGAGAGAGAGAGAGAGAGAGAGAGAGAGAGAGAGAGAGAGAGAGAGGCAGGTTTTGCAGCTCCAATGTTTTCTTTTCTCTGGGAGACGGGTTGCAGACCCCTGATCTAGACTCTCAATGTTATTTGCATAGGGCATCTTCATTCCTTCACTTTTCACTATTTTTCCTCTGATGGTGAAGGTGGCACATTTGTCTAATTCAAATTCCATTGCAATATTTTGGCTGCATACGTCGACAGTTTGGGCATCGATTCTATCTGAATGTGTTTTTCCATACAGTAATTCCATACAGCTTCAGATCATGCATGTAAAGGAGGTGGGATAGGGGCAGATGTTTTTTATGTTTGATAGACATGGCCTGACTTGTTCAGGATTGTTGGCAGAGGAATCAGTGTAATGGTTCTTGCTATTCCAGTCTCCCAGTCTATCACTATTGACCAACAACCATGTCCTCCATTAGAATTTTATTTGGTAAATTATCTGTCAAAGATATCCATTTTTCTTGGGTTAAAAAACCCCAAGTAATAACAGAACAGAATTGGAAGGGACCTTGGTGGCCTTCTAGTCCAATCCCCTGCAGGAAACTCTATACCAGAGGTAGGCAACCTTGGCTCTTTTATGACTCGTGGACTTCAACTCCCAGAATTCCTGAGCCAGCATAGCTGGCTCAGGAATTCTGGGAGTTGAAGTCCACGAGTCATAAAAGAGCCAAGGTTGCCTACCCCTGCTCTATACCATTTTATTTGGTTTAAAAATTCAAAGGTCAGTTTATCCATGAGTATATATGGTAATTTAGTTTGACACTTTGCTGTTTGTTTTCTAGATATTCAAATATTATATTCTTTGTTTCAGAATATATTCAGTACCCAATTTATTTTAAAAACCATCAAACTCCAACATATTTGAAAGAACTGAGCTTTAAAATTGCAAGTTCATAATAGCATCAATTTTGATTAAATTTTATAATGGCAACCTTGATATGTTCATGAAAGTTGGGTATCCAATAAAAATATTTTTATGGATATTCAAGTTAGGAAAAAATGTCATATATCCCTAATAAGAAAACAAACTAATGTTCCCCCACACTTTTGTATATGGTTAAAACTGATAAGCAAACATTTCAGGAAAAAAAACAGTCCCATAAATGTTTGTATAAACAATAACTTCTGTTGAGCTAAAAATATAATGATTTTTTTTCTGGTAGCTAGGCAACAAGAAAAAAGTCACTTACCTGAATTGTGTTTTATGTTATTTCTAAATCCTAACTATAGAGATTTTTATTCTCTGTTCTTTGAAGATGACACAAAGAGTGCCTGTTTATTGTTTAGCTAAATTGCTTAATGTATTATTTGATACAGAAAGCAAATCAGACAATTTCTCCTTTATCTCTTATCAGTCATTAGCTTTTTATCCCTTGCCTTTTTATCAATGTTTGAACATAATATAGCAAATGGCACACTTAGGTAACTTGCATTAGTATCAGAATGTAGAAGGCATGAAATCAGCACTTTTCTTTTATTCCAAGCAATTCAAATATTGCTCCTATCTTATTTATCTTCATAGAATATATATTTTATTCTTATGTGCTGCTTATTTTACACTTAACTAAAAGACAGGTAGATTTGTCTGTCTTTGTTTTACATAATTTGATATGAAAATCGAGCAACTAAAGGAAAATGATAAGATACCTGGAAAAAAAATAACTTCTAATGTTTTCATCTCGTTCCCATACATTTCTTTTCTTTCCCTCATCCAATTTTGAAATATTCTCTTCTTCCCAGCAAATCATTCAGAAGTGGGACATATTTCATCTTACAGAGAAATTTTAAACTTTTTCAGGCAGCAGAATTTGCTAGTTGAAAACAATAACAACAAAATTCTGAAATCTCTGATCAAGACAAATCTCTGGTCATAGAAAATTGGTTCATTGAAAGATCTCTTTTTTTGTCCTTTTTCATGGAATGGCACAAAAACTCAAAGATTCCTCAAGACACAATCTAATGTATCCTGTCAATAGTTATATAAATATTTCAGACATGACTGGTGATAGATATGGTATAGAACAGTGGTTCCCAACCTGTGGGTCGGGACCCCATTTGGGGTCGATCGACCATTTCATGGGGGTCGCCAAGCAAGGCTGTCTGCCATTTTTTTTGTCCGCCATTTTTTTTGTCTGCCATTTTTTCCCCTTTTCCGGTGGGTGCCTTACCTCCCTTGGGCCGGGCCAGCTGGTGGTCGGCCTGCGCTGTCTCTGCCGCTTGCCAGCTATGCTTCAGCCGGCGCAGGGGGCGGAACCACGCATGCGTGGCGCTCCCGGGCAGGGAAAGTCCTCGACTTACGACCGGCTGGGTAGTCCTCGACTTACGACCGGTTTAGTCCTCAACTTACAACCGGTTTAGTCCTCGACTTACGACCGGTTTAGTCCTCGACTTACGACCGGCTGGGGTTGCGGCATTAAAAAGGTTGAGAACCACTGGTATAGAATGATTAAGGGCTGCAGACTTATACTTGCTGATAAGATCACTCAGTGCTGTAAAAGTTACAATATTAATTCTGGAGGATTTTCAACATGCCCCTAGAAATTTCCGTTTGGGACTGTTCTTAAAGAAATAGTAATGATGGTAATTTTATTATCCATTTAGAACTGGAGTGAAAATTACTTCCATAGTTTAGTAGAGTTTGTTTATTGAATTTATTTAGCTACCTATCTGACTTGCACGTAATTCTGAATGGCGTTCTTACTTGAAATCATGAATCATTTTTGAAAAATTCTCCCAAGTTAGATACATAGGATCACAGAGTTGGAAGGCATCATTTAGGTGAGGTTGATCCCTGCTCAATGCAGAAATCCAAATTATAGTACCTCAGATGTAGGGCTACCTAGGCTCTGCTTGAATAAGTCCAATGATCAATTGTAGCCACTGTCAAACTCTTCTTTCTTTTTTTTAACTTTAAATTAGAATCCATCATTTTTATAACATGTGTTCCTAAAAAAAAAAAAAAAAACCTTTGAAAATATTCATTTGGGAATTCAACCTCAACAGCTTGGCTACAAATCAAATCATACCACCCAGAGTCAAATAGGGAGATAGGTAGCATAAAATTTAAATAAATAAATAAATCCAATCAGTTCTAATATATTGCTTCGGAGTGGTCCTTGGTGCTCTCTGAGCTTGGTTGTTTTCTTGCAGATGTTTCATTACCTAAATTGGGAAACATCACCAGTGTTCGTAAGGAATGGGGTTTGGGCTTCCGGTTTTGCACAGTTAAGATTTTGCTGGCAAAAGATTGTTAAATGAAAATAAAAGGAAATTTCCTGTTTTGAAAAATGAAAAATGAACTGGTGCTGACATCTAGTGGTGGATGAAAATACATAACTATGGCTGAACTAAACACAGGAATTGGCAGGCCTAGGAAAAGATAACTTATTATTGTGACCTTCAAAGTTTTAACTAAACAAAGAACAGCCCTAATAAAGAAAAGAAAACATTTTGGGCTATCTCTAAAGTGAGAACTATAAAACTAAAATAAAAAATTGACCTTTCTGAATTATAAATACTTATTGAACTGTGACTTTAAAGCTGTTTGCAGAGAAAGGAAAACTTTGATTTTTGGCTATCATGGAACATCAAAGGTCTGCAGAAAAAACATATCAAGAAAAGACAAATACTTTCCAGGAGGAAATGTATGCTATGTTATAACTAATACAAATAACAATGACTTCAAATCACGAGAAAATCAAAAATAATTTTGAAAATTTAAATGAACATATCCTCAATTTAACTTCACAGCAAACAAACTCTCAGAAAACAACAAAAGAGAGCGATCAAGTAAAGCAGATAACTGAGCATAAACTAGAGGAAAGAGGCTTAAAGATGAAATTTAATTATGGAAGGAACTATGATTTAACCCTAAGTGGAGAAAAACCTGTAGGAAATATTGGACACGGAAAAGACAATTTATACTTCAAGATTGCAAAATAAGCCTAAGGACAAGAAAAAAGGAGAATTACGAGAATTGGAGAGACAAAAAATGATAAGAGAAACTATGAGAGAAAGAAAGAAAAAGATTTTCAAGGAATATGATGAGGCGAAGCATCTCCACAAAAATACCTTACTTGGCTCATCTCTTGTATCTACAACAGTATTTACAAAATTATGGGAAGATCCTTTGGTTCAGAGGAGCACACTGATTAGGAAAGATGCTTGGCAAAAAAAAATGCTAAAGTTAAAATTAAGATGATGGGACTTATCAGATGGAATATTTAAAATTAAGCACTTGTTTGAATATGGCTAAAGAAATAAAATTTTGGATATAAATAAATTTTAGTTTAAGAGGGGTAGGCTTTTTAAGCAATATAGTATTTTTTGTTTATGATATAAAAATATAAAAATGTTGGGATGATTTATATGAGGCAAATGTTTTAGATACTTAAGGATAATGAATTTTGAGAAAATTTTAATTAATAAGAATATCTTAAATAGTTTTAAAAGATTAGCTGTGGATTTATTAGATGAAATACTTAAAGATTAAATATTGGCTTGAATATGTTTAAAAAGAATAGAAAAAAATTTGGACATAAATGTATTTTAGCTTAAGAGGGACATGTTTTTCAAGTAGTATATTATTTCTTTCTTTTTTTCTTCTTTCTCTCTCTCTTTTATTAAGATATGAGAAGCGTAAAAGTGTTGGGATGGCTTGTATGAGGAAAAAGATTTAAATATTTAAATGCAATTAACTCTAAGAAAATCTTAACAGGAAAAAATGTTTTTTGAACATTGAGGGAAAAACAAACTTAAATGAGAACTTTAAAAAGAGGATCTATGACAAGGTGATTAAGATGATTAATTAGAAAAGAAGATTTATATTGATTTGGTTGTTACTTGTAGAAATACTAAAAAAATGTCTATATTCAATTGTTATCTACTAAGAAATGTACCAATTTAAGGTTGATAAAAGAGAATATTATTGGAAGAAGAAAAAATCAAGGAAAACTATAAAAATTAATTATTATTGATTGTTTGTAAATAGAAACCCAGACAACACATTGTTTACCAAATATTGATGATGATTATGTTTAAAAAATTAATAAAATATATTACAAAAAAAGGAATGGGGTTTGCTCTTATTTTATATTCTAGTGGCTTGCTCTGTCAGTGTTGGTGGGAGTAGTCTTGTGATTCTTTGGTTGGGCTGTTTAGGATTAGCTTGTTTGGCAGTTTCTTGATTGGGATATTGTTTGCTTCTTGATTATTGTGTCTAATGTTAATGTTGGTGTTAGTCTCTGCTCATCTGGGTGTTGATTGTTCATGAGGACATATTTGGGTCTCTTTGTTCTCTTTTTGGCTAGTTAATAATTGATTGTCTCTTTTGCACAATATGATGTTTATGTCTATGTTTCTTTAGATGACCAATTTGTCAGACTGCCAGACTTCCAAGAATTTTATAGGGTTTGGGGGCTTACCATGGTCTAGAATGGTCACAATTTCCAGGTTGAAACTATGATTAAATCTGTTTATGCGTTGTGAAATTAAGGATATTTCCATCATGTCTTTTGACTGCTAATTGGTGTTCATGGATGCACTCTGCTAATCTTCTGCCTGTTTGTCCTATCTAATTGCAGTGTAATTCTTACACTATATGTTGTAGATTACTCCTGTTTTTTTCTTCTGCAGCTGCTGTGTCTTTTGGTTTACTTAGGATGTTTTGGGTGCTTTAGTTGGTTTGTGTGGTATGTTGATGCCATGTGCTTGCAATAGTCTGTTAGTGGTTTCTGAAATGTTTTGATGTATGCCAGTGTTATCTTTTCACAGTTTGTGTTGTGCTATATTGGGTTCAGTGGCCAGGCACTTTTTGATGAAGTTGCATGGATATCCATTGTGTTGTTCAGGGTTGCTGTACTGTGTTTGTGCTTGTCTAAATAGTGTTCTTATATAGCTTCTCTTGTGGGATGTTGGATTGTTACTTTGCTGGTGCAGTTCTTGGTTGGTATGGGTGCTTTTTGATAGACTTGTGTTTCTACCTTGCTATTGTAGCTTATGCTGATAAGGATCTTTGGGAAAGTTAGTGTGTTGTTGTTTTCTACTTCCCTTGCTGCTTCTTGATAGCACTACAATGACTAACACTGTTTAATCGCACATTTCTTTAATCAATAGATTTGTTTGATTTTTTTCCTACTTCAGTCCATGCTCAGTGCTTCCTTCTGGGTATCCACAAAGATTGGTTGGGAACAAAAAAGTCAAGGCCACAACCATGCAATGCAAGCCAGGTCCTTTTTTCACATGGATCATGCCGTGTGAAAAAAGAGGCAGAGCTACCATCTCAACTTTTTGAACCCCTTCCAGCAGTCAACCCTGGTTCCTTTTTGGAACTTCTTGATTTATGTAGTCAGAGTATTTGCTTAAGCCTAACTATCCATTTGCTGAACAGTAAATATCCATAGTTATAGATATAGTTAATGTTTATTAAAATTCTGTTTAATAAATATATTTTAATCAGTTCTATTTATCCTGTCTATAGAAAAGTAGATATTGAATTTAATATTTACACTATATTACAATTTCAGCTGTATTCTTAAACTTTCTTTTTAGATATTTCCATACTATATATTTGGGCATTCGGAGTAGACAGAGTGGAGAGAATGACAGATGGCGTTTTTATTGGAAAATGGTCTATGAGTATGCAGATGTGAGTATGCTGCATTTGCTTGCTACATTTCTGGAAAGTGCCCCACAATTGGTCCTCCAACTCTGCATTGTTGTACAGACGCGCACCCTTCAGGCCCTTCAAGGTAAGGATTTCCCTGTTACTTTTTTCTAGATTATATATATAATATAATATATATAATAAGCCAAAAGCAGTAACACAGAAATCTTATAATTCGGCTGATCAACTGATTTTATTCAATTTGATAAGAGCATGGATTTATAATACATTTTGGGAAAAATCAGTTTTTTGTTAAGTGTTATTATTTTTCCCTTCCAAGTTACTCTTTGAATGATAATTTTTCTTTAGAAAAGCAAGCCAACTGTATACAGAGACTCCATTTGCATTTTTATGTACATAATATACAGGAACATTCTAATACATGTGCATAAGTTGAAAGAAGACATTCCACCCACCTCCCATTTGCATAGAATAGTATTTGAAATCAGACTTGACATTTCAAATGTTCTGATTTTAAGAGCTATATCTTGAGAGGGTGGCTTTTGATTAGAATAAGTAGACAGTTTTACATGTGTGCATGTCTACTTGTGTATAAGTTTGCATTCTAATCCTAAATCTTGCCTTTAATGATAAATCTGGTAATGTCAATGATTTTTCTCTATATATAATACTTTGTATGTGCATCAGAAAGCATAAATAAATGGAGTATGTTTCTTAAATCATAGATTCTGCTGTTGGATTAATTAAGAAATGTAAATTCATTCTAGTATTTTAGAATGCTTCTGCAGACATCATTACAATGAAAAAATATGTTTTTGTAGTCATGATAGTTCTATCAAAATTCAGTTCCTTTGGTTTAATGCTGTATATTAGTTTGTACCTTGTTATCTTTAAAATCTGTGTTGTCTTTTTACACATGGATATAGTTAAATATATGCCAGTGCTGAAAAATATACCTTTGTAAAATAAAAGACTGATGTGTGAGATAATATACTGTTTTTAAGACCAAGTTATTTTTAAATATGGATCTCTCCTTTTGTTTTTATGGCACACTATTGTTGGAAGACTTTTATTTTTTCTAACTAACAGAATTTATGCAATGGGGCTCAGGATACTATCTGTCTATTTATTACCAGAATGGTCTGAAAACAAGATGGAGAAGAAAATAAAAGAAAGTTTGAGTTTGAAAAATGGCTAGATCAGCTCAAGGTCTGCAGAAAAGAAATAACCAGAAAAAAAAATCCCCAGTGCATCTTTATGGAGGAATAGTTGGATAGTTGTCCAGAATGTTGCTGACTGTTCCATTCCAAGCCCCTGCGTTCCCAACCACATGACCATGACCAGGAGCACAGCATACACAGCCTACTTGCACTTCCCTGTGCATGCATACACCCAAACACATTCAAATGCTCCAAGAGGGGAAAGCAAAAGCATACCTCAAGATGTTATATCCATGCAGCAGCTGCAGTGATGGGATTCAAATATGTGAACAACCAGTTCTCTGTGTGGATCCCACTTCCGGAAGTCCATTCTGGGCCTGGGCAACAAAAAATTAACTACCGGTTCTGCCAAAGTGGTGCGAACCAGTTGAATCCCACCACTGAGCAACTGGTTAGACTGTCATAAACACATCGACAACAGACATGCAAAACCCTGATTAGTTTATAGTGAAAAAGTATATGCAAATCAAGATGCAACATATTTAGTTACAAACAAGAAAATTCAGACCCTTCTATCATAGGAATCCAATGTGAACTGTAATGATCAAAGAGTAATGAAATGTACATTAAAATATCACTACACAAATCCTGGCCTTTCCTATTTCTGTCCTATTTGTATATTTGTATACAAATATTTGAATCTCATGGTTTAAGTCTGATGCCACAACACAAATTTCATTTGTCACCTCTTCAGGCATCCATGATTCTCATAGTTGATAAAGGGATTGAAAAGAATTCCAAAAAACTAGCTGATGTTTTCTGTATGTTGTCTTGTGTTCAATCTGGACAAGTCCCTGCAGTTTTCCTAACAAGGTTTCTTCATAAAAGGTTTGTCATTGCCTCCCTTCTAGGGCTCAGAGGGAGTGACTTGCTCAAGGTCAACCAGTTGGCTTTAGGCTTAAGATGGGAATAGAACGCCAGGTCTCTTGGTTTCTATACTGATACCTTAACCACTACATCAAACTGGCTCTATTTAAACACTTATTCTATTTTGGGGGGAAGAAACTGTTAAACTCCAAGTTATACTTTCTTTCCTCATCAACCCAATCCAGACATGATAGTAGTCCACTATTTTGATAGTCTCTTGCTCCCCTTAGATGTAGATAAATCTTTCTTCCTAAACACAATTCAAAAAGTTGCTTTGGGTTGCATACTATGTTTCTACCATATCAAATCAATTTTAAGGGATGAAAGAGCTTACATTTCCTCAGAACAATAGATTAGATTAACAAGCAGTGGAACTTCTCTTGTTAGAAGATCAAACTGTCTAAATCCGTTGTGGATAATTCACAACTGTATAGCATTTAACTTAGCATAGTAACTATTATTAACAGATTACTTAGAATTTTAGAAACATACTCAAGGGTTTCTCTAGCATTGCTAGCATTGTTTAATACTTTAGGCATTGAAGTAAAACTGGGGAAACTCACTTTCGAATCCATGTTAAGCCACAGAAACTCATTGAGCAATAGTCAATCATTATCTCTCAAATACACCTTTATGTTCCTTTATGAGAGGAAAAATTATGGAATAAATGCAACCCTGAATCCCCCCAAAACAAATAGGATATAAAGGTAACAAATTGAGTTGATAAAGATGACTAATATTATCCTGACATATTAGTGTATAAATAAGAGGCGAAAAGAATATACTATACAGTTACATTTCTAGGGAAGTTAAGCACCAGACATTTTTAAACTAACTTTTTGAACTGACAAGTGTTGTGATTTTGTTTTATCTTTTAGAAAGGGAAATCTCTTACTCAAGAATTGAACATAATGGCAATTCACTGTAGATCTTCAGATAATGTAATGTTTAAGAGGCTGAAACACTATAGAACTGTATAAATGAAGCTTAATTTTTTCACAGCTGTGCCCTGTTGCAGCAGATTTATTTTTAAATACCAAAGCAATGCCTTTTCATTTTCTTCTTTGCTAAATGCAGCTTCAGAAGAAAAAGCCAATTGCTATGCCAATTGTTCAATGATCAATGCACATCCTTTTCAATGTTTTCAGAGGATTGTGGCATTACAATTATTATTCAGCAACTTGTTTTCTTCTGTTGAGAAGACTAGTCATCAAAAAGATATTCTGTGTCAGAGCCCCAGAACCTAATTTACCTTACATAAATACATTTATGAAACAATGAATAGGAATTAGATCCTTTACAATGAAGAGGACACTATCGTGTTAGATTTTACTAGGCAGAATAATGCATACAATTCAACATTCAAGCAGTTCTTTTTCCATTCAGATGTACTATCTGAAGATGCCATTGAAGAGCCATTTCCTCACGCACAGTGCAATTGTCCACAATATTTCCATTCTGCTGTAGAAGTAGGACTATAAACATGGAGACTGGCTATTCACTGAGTCAGCAGTGCAATTTAGAAAAACCAAATTATCCCACAAATATTGAATTGTACCCAGGAGATGTCAAATAAATCATGCTTCTGAATATTGTATATTTGATTTATCTGATTCAATCTTTAATTTTTTAAAAATAATTTCTAAAATCAAAACAGTGTAAATAGGGATGGGATAAGCTAAATCACCTTTTTTATACAGTAAATTTATTTCTTGAACCATAGTGCCTGAGTGGTTGTCTGTGGTTGTCTGGTGAGATCTAGAAGAGATGGTTTTCTTGAATTACTACCATCTACAAAGGATTGACTGACAACAAGAACAAAGGATTGAGTAGATAAGGTTGACCCTTCCCTATGAACTGAACCCCTTTTTTGCAGCAGCTTGCCTTGACTATCCAAATCTCGCCCATATTATTGCACTTCTGAAGGACTGTAAATACATGGTTCTTTAGAAGAATATTTGGGCATATATTATGTTTTTGTTGTTGAGGTTCATTGCCTTTTTAATTTAATGTACTACAGTATTTAATTTGTGAATATAATTTGCTCACAGCCTTGGAAATTGAGTGACATAGATTTATATTTACTATAGTAAATAACATCTATGTATAATACTGAATATCGTTCTCATTAAATAATGAGGGTTTTTTTCTATCTGTGATTTGAGTTACCACAAGTGCAATCCATTGACTTTATTCAGTGTAGGAAATTCACTACCACTAAATCCCCAGGAGTCTCTCATTCAGTCACTGCTTAAAAACATCCAACATTTATTTATTTAACACATTAATATAATGACCCAATTCACACACATTGACTCTATTATCTCCTACCATAGTGCTTTCATTGTTGAACAGCTCTTACTGTGAGGAAATGTTTCCTACTATTCAGCCAAAATCTCCTTCCTTCTGGAAGAATTCTGAGCAATTTTGCTTCATTTTTTCCATAATAGCCATTCAAATATTAGAAGACTGCTAGCGTATCTCTCCACTGTCTTTCATGCTGCAAGCTGAAAATATTCAATGCCTCCAACTATCTCTCAAAAGTTTCTTTTCCATAGGACTTTTCTCTTGGTTACTTTCCTTTTTGACATACTCCAATTTGTAAATATCCATCCTAAAATGTGACATCAGAACTTAGGCAATATTCTAGGTGTCACCTGCTCAACTCATAACACAAAGGAATAATGAATCTTGATCTTGACATTGTAATTTGATTGATTTGGTCTTAATTGCCCTTGGCTTTTTTGCATCTGCATTGTACTGTTGGCTGATGTTCATCTTGTGATCAAGAGTCTCAGATAATTTTTGCACTAATCTGCGTTCATGTCTTCTATTTCTACTATCCACATATTGGACATTGTATTTGTCCCTTTTGAAACTTATCTTGGTTTTTTTTACCATTTTTCTGGCTTATGTTGATATTTTCCTCTAAAGTTTTTGATAGAATCACTACCTTTTGTGTCATCTGAAAATTTGTTAATCATATTATTTAATTCCTCACTGAACAGCATAGAGTGTAACAGAATTTCATACTACACCACAGTGCACCATATAAGATTTCATATATCTTGATGTTGAGTGATATACACTTACTGGGAATGGCATAGAGATTTGTATCCACCTATTGGCAGCATAGGGCAGTCCATAATTTGTCATCTTCTCTAATAGAATCTCATGGAATAATTTGTTGAATGCTTTGCTGAACTTGAGGTATACCATATTCATCATTTCCCCATAGCAAGGTCAATTGGTCATTCCATGAAAAAGATCAGATTGGTTTAACATGATTTATTCTTCATAAGCCCATACTGGCTTCTGCCACTCTTTTATAAACACACCCATACTGATTATTTACTAGTCTGCTTCAGAGGTTTGCATGGTGTTGGAATCAAGCTCATCATCCATAATAACTTGGTCTTCTTTTTCCCCTTATTGACTATAGAAATAACATTTATTTTTCTCCCAGTTTCTGGTATTATGCTGGTCCTGGAGTCCTAATACATGATAGGCAGATGATATACGATACCTGAATCCATAACTTTAGATTGCCACTTCCTTCCTTTTTCAATATATTAAACTTAGGCTTATCCAAATACAAGTCTCCTGTGATAGAGAAGACCAAAAGCAAAGTAGGAATTAACAATCTCTGTCCTCTTCCAAAAAAATGTTATTATCCTAAAATCCACTCCTATCACTTGGCTCTTACCTTCCTTCCTTCCGTTATCCCTTCTTTTTCTTTTGATCTAGCTAAAGAAGCTATTTTTATTGCTGTTGGTCATCCTTGCAAGACTAGGTGAGTAAATCCCTTTGTCTCTTTTGCATATGGAACACTCAACAATGCAATGAAGAATCTGGATACATTGTTTTTTCAACCAATGTCTAAGTAGTTAATCTATTCTATTACTACTTTTGTCTCTTTCCCAAATACCTTGTAATGCCCAAGAAGGCATTATCCAGATCTTAGGATAAGCTTATCAATTTATAGAACAGATTCACATTAATATTTTGATGTTTCCCCTTCCCTGTATTTATATCCAAATATTCTTGACTGAATCTTCATAATCAGATTTTTGGATCTCCATACCAGTGTATCCTTTGTTTACATATAATTCCTTTTATGTTTTCATTTGAATAAATTACCGGTATGTCTTTCAATTTCAATATTCCACTCATTAGTGGTAATATATTGGTAATACTAATATAGTACCAATATATTAGTAATTTTTGCTAAATCACATTTGACATCCTGCATTAAGTCTTATTCTTTCTCCTGGTTTTCTCCATAGTCCATGCATTTGAATTTTTGGATCACATAATATGATCTACCTTTCCTGTATTTATGTGTCCATGGTTAGATGTCTCTACATTCTGTACACCCCTTCTCACCCATTCTTGATATTTGGTGCCACACCATTTTCTAGATTCTTTTCTTCCTTCCACACAAGGTTCACTTGAAGGACCTCACAAACATATTTTTCCAGTTGTCATGAGAAGCACCCTATCTCTTGCCAGCAGTCCCTGATCTTGGATCTTGGTCTAGAGTTGATAGGTGTCTTTTTATCATTTTTTCTTGTTTGCCTATTTTGACTTGTATCCCTATTCTGTCTTCTACTGTTGATAGGTTGAATTATTTTGTTTTCCTTTTGTCTAAAGAGATGCAAAGAATGTATTAAGCAGTTCCACTTTCTCCCTGCTATCCATCAACTCCTTGCCATCCCATTAGTGGACTGATCATTTCCCTGACCTTTTCCCTTACTTTTTACATGTTGAAAGAAACTTTCTAAAATTATTTTTGGCATTTGTTGCATCCAAACTGCTTTATCGGCACCATCAGTGTAGTCTGTTGTTGCCATTATTTTATTATTTTTCTTCTTTCTTCCTGGAGCTTTCAACAGGAAGGAAAGAAATGTACTCACGCTAAATGTAATACATGTACTCTCAGTGTTTTTACCCCTGCCCAATTCCTTATAGTCCCTTGCAGTATCTTCCAGACTATGTCTGCTTGGATCATTTATTTCCACATGGATGAACAGAAAGTGATATTTGTCAATAGGTTTTCTTTGGAATCTCTCTCCATCATATTACAAAATGTGTTCCCCAGAAATGCTTCTCTTGAAAGGCTGTCTGGATGATGGATTGCTACTTGGGGTCTCTGATCAGCATCGCCCATCACTGCTTCTTCTATGTAAAGGCAGGAATCCTTTCCTTTCCAGAAGAATTCTTTGAAGTAGAATCATCTTCCTTGGTCACTGTGGTCTGTACCAGCTGCTTTTTTTTATCTCCAAACTATTGTCTTTAAAATGCTGCTTTATTCTTTGAGATCCTGAGAAGGCTGTTCCAAAATATTTGTAAGTTAAATTTGTAAAGGTGATAAGTTAGAACTGGTTTTCTCATTTAATAACTGGTTTTAGAGGTAGTTTGGCTTAACATATACATACATTTCTGAATGCCATGTCTCTCTCTATTAATGAGATCCATCTTCAAAGACATTATGTCTTCTGGGACAGTATATATTGCCAACAAGAGAACATATATTCAATGAAGTGCAAGTACAGAGGAACCATCTAGTTCCTCTTTGGATTAATTTTCAAGTAAGATAGATCTGATAAAAAGGGGTTCCAGTCATATACTAAGGGACTAGGTGCAGCTTTATTTCAGATTCAAAGACCAATACATTAAGAAATTGAAGATTCCTTCTGTGCAGTACAAAAGCATAAAAACTACTTAGCTGTGAGCAGATATTGAGTCCTAACGTGATTAAATTTTGTGTAACTGATATCTGTAATTTTTACTGACCAAGGAATGTAGATGAAAAACAGATATAATAAACTACCTATCTCTTCGCTTTCAAATAGCAGAGCTATCCAGACTCTGATCTACAATATATATGACTTTAACCACTTTCTCCCTTGAATTGGAAGCTTACTGGAAGCCATAAAAGCCTCCTTAATTTACATGAGCAAATTTTGCCAACTGTTGGCTACTGCATGCTGGATCAAATGAAGCTTCCAAGTGGTTTTCAAGAGCAACCCTATATAGAGCAAGCTGCAATAGTTGAGACACAAGATAATAATAATAATAATAATAATAATAATAATAATAATAATAATAATAATAATAATAATAATAATAATAATAATAATAATAATAGTAATACGTAGGACTGATAACGCTTAAGATAAACCTCTTTAAGTTGCATTCATATTCAGACTTCAAAACTTTTAGTTATCAATGTTTTGTCTAAACAGTGCTTAATTTCTTACTTTAAAAAAACCTGTACTTTTTTCTGTTTCTGTAAGAAACAATTTTGTTTTCCATTTACATTCTACCGTATTTTTCTTTTTAAAAGTGATCTGTCTCTGTAACAAAGATCCAACAGAATAAAGGGAAAAGCTTGGTCCTTTCTTTGAAAATGCGGTTTTAATTTTATTTTCACTAGGATTTTGCACCATAATAAAGGCTATCAAAGAAAATGTCAATAAAGATTATGAGCCATGTGTAGCCATATTCTTTACATCTCTGGGCACCTGCTGTAGATGATGTCTTTAAAAGAGTGGCATTGCTTCAGATTACTATTATGTAAGTGAATGGAGAAAAATCTTTATTGACTCTTCATTCATTGGCTCCAGATGGGAGTTCAGAGGACATATAATGGAAAGAACTGAACTGATATCAAAACATTTGTTAGCTTAAAATCAAAGAAATGACAGCCAGAACTTTACAATGCAAAGCTGATTGCAGACAACAAGCTCTGCTAAATGCTGCCAAGAGTATGGGTTCGTCAGCATTTTAATTCCTAGTTAGTGTTCAATCACATTTAACATCTGTTTGTTTGGGAGGTTTAGAAAATGTCTTCTTAATAGAGATGAAGGAAACAGAGGGTCTGAAGCTTAGGCTTCTATATTTTAATCTCATACATTGAGAGGAAAAGGAAGGAGGAAATTAAAGCTATTGTTTCTGCATCATCATTTTTTCCCAACCACCAGGCTGTATATTATTCATACTAAAATCATGTCATCCAAAGAGGGAAGCTAAAATAGCTAAGCAAATCCCACGAAGAAATTTGATATTATATTTATGATACATAATAAATCAGTAAGAAATAATGTCTACAGAAATGACAAATATGTTATTCAAGAGCAAAACTGACATATTTTCCTCTTTGTGCATGTAAAAAAAAAGAGGGAGGTATTCCATTACACAAAAATGAACAAAAGCAATTTCAACATGTATAATAAATATGTTTGCCTCATACAACAGGATAGCTAAAAAAAAAAGTATATCTAACTTTTCTTCTTGTAAATCACAATAAACAACTGTAAGCCTGTTTGGATCATATTGAAATTTAGTTGATGAGTATTTTGGAGCTTTATATATAGTATAATAAAATCCTAAATATTTCAATATTCATTTTCAGGCTTCTCCAATTCATCCACTGAAATATCTCCCCTTTTGGAGAACATAAGGAACAGAGGGAAATAAAAAGTCAATAAATGCAGAAATAAAATTAAACTATGTATTTATTTATGTTTCCTATTTCTTAACTGCCCATTTCCCTCAGAAAGGGACTTTGGTTGGTGTACAACATAATCAATAAAATTAACATTAAATTAATATTAATTTAAAATTTAAAAGTTTTAAAATGATAAAAAAACATTATAAAATTTCAAAAGGTGAAAAATTCCAAGATGGGGATTAGCGGTTGTTAATATAGGTGTGGGTTCTAATAGCGCCGGCTAGCCCCATGGTTGTGGGGGCCTGTGTGTTCCCCACCCAAGGCCCCAGAGCCAAGTTTTGATCCCTTTGCAGAAGACCAAGAGATTTGGGGCTTTCCTCACCTCTAAGGATAGGATGTTCTACAATGCAGAGTAGCGGCAGAGAAGGCCTTCTTCCTAGATCCTGCCAGTTAATATTCTTTGACCGACAGAGTCTGCAGCATATTTTCCCTGCCAGAACAAGTGGGATGGGCTGATGTGATGGGGTGAAGCTGGTTCCGTAAGTAGCCTGGCCCTACACCATGTAGGGCTTTTATAGGTGATGACCAATATATTGAATTTCACCCAGAACCAAACTGGCACCCAGTGCAGTTTGCAGAGCGAAGGTGTTATGTGTGCCTTTCTTTGGACACCCAATATGGTTTATGCAGCCGTTTTCTGCACCAGCTGAACCTGGTTGGGTTGGCTTTCAAATATATATATTTAAAATCTGTGGTTAAAAAAAATAAGTAGAGCAATGCTGCCATCTGAAGTAATGCTATTTCAGATGGCAGCATTAATAATTAATTTTGTAGTCGATATATGAATCAACTTATACAGTTATAGATTCTAAGTATTTTGAGCATTTATATAAAGTAGGAATTGCTACAAAATTTGAGAAGAAATGGTTCCTAGTCATGCATGTATAGACTAGGTATACATAATGTCGATAAATGTCAGATATTTCTGACCATACTGAATATATTAAACTTGCAGGCCTAACCTGTGTGTGTGTGTGTTTGTGTGTGCAGTGTGTGTGTGTGTGTGTGTTTGGGGGGAGAGAAGTACTATTCATATACTCTTTCAACATACACTGTTGTAATTTGTTCTCAATCTTGTATTATATTTCTAGCTGTTTTTCATGGTGCATGAGGGGATGGGCACCAATTTGTGAAAAGACATCTGCCAGTTTTATGCACTTGATCTTTGCTTAGCTAATTTCATTATTCATCATAAAATCTCAGAGATCCTCACCTAGTCATTGCACATGAGAATATATTTGTAATCTGAAAAAATGTTCCAAGCATGCCAGGAGATCAGATTGCTTTTAATGTTTCAGCTAAATGAGTTAAATGGCATGTTATGAGATATAGATTCTAGGAAGGAAATTTAAGGAATATAGCTGGTGAGATAGTGTCAAATTTAGAAGACACTCCCCTACTGTAGCTTCATCCAAATGGAGAGCTTTCCAGGCTTCTGATTTCTGCTCTGAGTTCCTGTTTTGCCTTTATATGATTCATAGTTTGTTACAGAGAACTGAGGGCAATTCCAAGTTCTGTATGAAATCTTTATCAGCCTCAAATGTCACCATTAA
>NW_015387586.1:285112-308782 GCF_001527695.2 Protobothrops mucrosquamatus
GCACCCCACTACACACTTCCCTCCATGTAGATGTGGTTCCATTGAGGACCACTCGCTGAGTACGGCCGGTCAGCCAGCTACGGATCCATCTGGTGGTGATGCTGTCTACCCCACATTTTTCTATCTTGTCAAGTAGTAGGTTGTGATGTACTTTATCAAATGCCTTACTGAAGTCCAAGTAAATTATGTCCACAGCATTGAGATGGGCCCAAAGTCACCCAGCTGGGTGACTTTGGGCCCATCTCTCTCTCTCTCTCTCTCTTTCTCTCTCTCTCTCTCTCTCTCTCTCTCTCTCTCTCCTTCAGAGAGCAGTTGCCATGACTCAAAACTGACTTGAAACACTAATTGTTGTTGTTGTGGTGGTGGTGGTGATATATTGAATCAGACAAGCAAGTAGAATTTAAGTGAAAACTTGGCTTCTTATCCAGAATATTATTTATTCCATAAATAAAGTAGCAATTAAAAATGCTGTATTTTTATTATATTGTAAATAACCATATTTGGTGAATTCTCCATGTTTCTATACATATGTAAAAGCTGGCACTAAATTATGTTTAAATATGAAACACACGTGTGATGTAATAGTTGACATTATGCATTACAGCCTACTAGGAAAAGAAGCCATCAAGTGACTCACTAGATATAAATTTTAAAATTCCAATATGTAGACATGAAACTTAAGGGGAAGTTTATCAGGTTTATCTGATATATGTTAAAATGTGATTTGATCTAATTGTATTTATCCTATATGCAAGATTCTATTCAATATCAAAGAGTGAGAAACAAACCTTATAACCGGCACTATTTATCCATTGCAGTAAGTGGTCATCTTCATATCTAACAGTACGAATAAGAAATGTTGCCAGATACACATTGCAATATATATTAAACATTTGCACTTGCATTAAACAACAATTGAGTAAATTTGAGTAACCATACAGTTGGCTGTATATATTGTCAAAAAGTAGTTCAAATATGGTCAGATTGAGTTTTACATCAAATCAAGTGTCTAATCTAAGATACATCAGAATCTGAATATATAAAACTATCTTACCAAAGCCAAAGGAAATTAAATGGAAATTATAGAAGTATATAAGATGATAAAACCACATTTTAGAACAGCAGTGCCCAACCATTGTGGCTTGGCTGCTCATCTGGGGAGAAAGAGGGAAACTGGGCCATGCAAGTGGCAGGCCAGCATGCACATGTGCATGTGCACACAGCCCTTGCTCAAGTGGAGGCTGGCATACACATGCACAGCTCTACTTGTGCAAACGGAGAGCCAGCGCGCACATGTGCAAGTGCCCATTGGCCCACCACTTGCGCAAGTAGAGCTGCACATGCATGCACACACTGGCCAGCCACTCACGCAATCCATTTTTTAATAGGTCACGGCCCGGTAGTGGACCGCAGCCCGGGACTTGAGGTCTCCTGCTTTAGAAGACTTAGCAAAATTAGTGCTGTCTGGAAATTTTGGGTAGTTTCCATGTAAGGCATATAACTTTGGATCCAGAGTCTAGACATCTCCAGAAGAAGTTGAAATTGGAAGGTGCTTGGGGGTTGATATCAAATGCTCCCTGGGATGCATGTTTTTATAAAGTTTTAAAAACATGGTTGCATGATATTTCAGGAAGTATTAGGAAAATAAAATCTATTCTCTTCAGTTTCACTGGGTGTAGTGCGAAGGTGTTTGCCTAAAAAAACAGCAGGAAGTAGGGCCTCCCTTAGCCATGAAAGCCAGCTGGGTAACATTGAGCCAGTCACATCTCTCAACCCAACTTGCCTCACAGGGTTATTGTTGTGGGGAAAATACTGTAGGAGGAAGAAGAAGTATTAGCTATGCTCACCACCTATGAGTTAACCAAATAAATAAGCAGAATAAAATCTTTGTTGTCATTATCTTCATCTTCATCAATCATCATCTCTTTCTTCCCCTTTCCACTCTCTTTCTTAAACAACTTATAATGTGAATTGCATTTTACCCCATCCCACTCATTTTTATTTATTTATTTCGGTGAGAATCATTCGCTTTGGATACAATAGAAGCAAATTTGCAATAACTGGATTCTGGATATAATTTATTTCTGACATTAATTAATTAATAGGTACTGAGCTCTTGCTTCCAAGCAGATGTCGAAAAGCAAACATAAAGAAGGATGCTAATGCTTGCTAAATTGGTATATGAAATAGCTTGCTCCAGATTTGATTTCTAAAAGTAACAATAATGATAACTTTAAGGCAATACCTTTCAAGATACTTGTATAAATCTAGATTGGTTTTAAATAATTCTTTTGAATTCTTCGAACTTTCAGAACAATAGTAAAGGTAGATTTGTCTCTTTACTGGAAAGGAACATAGTGATGAGATGTTGAACTTAAAACGAACGCCATAATATGGCATCACAAAAGTAGAAAGCCTGGTTCATGCACTTGGCCTTTACAACTTTGGACGTGCACCGTGAAGCTTTCTATATCACAGAAGCTCAATATCTGCTGTGGTATTCTTGGGCAAACAAACATGTAAATGTGTGCTATGATATTTCCAGGATTTATATAGTATTGAATCATAAAAAGTAATACATCTGATATTGCATGTACTTTGACCTTTATTGTAATATCCTGACTTATATTCACTGAAATTTTGGAATGAGAATGTTTTACTTTAGGATCACATGGTAAGGATAAATTTGAGGTACTTCAATGACATAAAACGAGAACATATATTAAAATAAATCCTTATTTCTGAGAGAAAGAATCACAATTGAACTTTAGAAAATATGGATACAAAAATATCTTAACATTTTAAATGCTAAATAACCTCCCTTCAATTTTTTTTAAAAAATAACTGTCTCTCTGATTCATATAGCTTTCCATAATACTTGATGTATATAATAAGTTTATGAAATAAGATTTTCAATGTGAACAATTATTACAATGCACAAGAAAATTTGAATAATTGAATGGTCTGTTACAAGGCTCTGTCACAAATAGATAACCAATTTAATTTGCTTAAACAAGGGGTGAAACATAAAAGAATTGCACAATTCTTGTGAATGAAAAAGAAAGATTCAATTCTATGTCTGTATCTAGGTATTTCTAAAAAGCTGTATGGTTGGCATTTATTTCTCAATTGCATACTCAGATTTATTCTTTAAGATCCCAATGCTATGTTGCACTATTGCTTCTTCCAATTATTTAGTTGTTTTAATTATATTTTGACTGAAATGTTGTTATCAATTTGAGCCATTCTACATGGATTAGAAAGTGTAGAATACACATATTAAACGAGAAGATTAATAGACAGGTGGAAAAGTATAGTTTTAAAACACTCTAAATATTCTCACTGACCCTTAGCTTCCCTTTTATTATTTTTTTCCACTCTGTGCTATTTTCCCAACAATACTCCTTTCTCTGCCATAAATAAATTTATGTCATAGTTCTGGCAGAGATGAATAAAGCAGAACTCCGAGGCTTGAAAATTCCTCAAAGAACATGTTTATTAGTTACAAAGTATCGGCACAATCAAAAGTGAAACCAAGTCTGAATACACAAGTAACAATTGCCCAATTACAAAGTTTAATGTCTCACCCACAAAATTATGCAACCAACTACGTTCCCCAATATACTCATTTGGTGGGCTTTTTTATGCAACGCCCAGTCCCTAGTCGCGGGAGCAGTAGATGACCTTGGTTCCCACAGGACAGAAGATTATTTTGACTAACGAAGCACCTGGGTAACCCCCCTCCGTCCATTCTATGTGGCAACCTAGAATGAGAAGAAAAAATGGCTGCAGCCATGCAACCATGACATTTATGTAAATAAGATTTTTGACCACTTTTATGTGGTTGAGTATATTTGCTTATTTATCAAATTTATATAGCTGGCCATCTCACAAAAACTGTGGTTGGCATAAAACAATTAATTAAGTAAAAAAAAAAACCTATATAAATGTTTTTACATTATTAAAATGTAAAAAAAGAACATAAAAAATAGAGTGGATATTAACCATGGAGCCATCGCAGGGTTTCATTAGTCCCCTGGGTTCCTCAGGCATGACCATACAGCTAGGTCTTGAGGGATTTCTGAAGAATTAATAGGGATGGAGCTAACCTCACTTCAAGGGAAAGAATGTTTCATAAAGTGGGTGCCATGGCACAGAAGGGACCTGCCAAGTGTAATTTCATAGCACATGCCTGGGACTTGCCAAATATAGCTCCCTAACAGAGAGCACCCACAACACGCCTCCTCTACCAGTTCTGGTGGGATGGGCAGATATAATCGAGAAGAGGCAGCCCTCAGATAACCTGACCCAATGCCATGAAGGGTTTTAAAGTTTAAAATCAGCATTTTTTTGTTTCTCTTTTTAATATATTTCTTTATTGTGTAATTGTATAAGTTTTACTTCTATAATATAATATTTAATAAAATTATTGTGGGGGGATCAGCACCTTGAACTTGACCTGGAAGCAAACTGACAACCAAAGCATCTTGCGGAGAAGTATAATCTGTGCTGTTCTAGAAGCACACATAACTGCCTGCACTACTACATTTTGCATCAGAGGGAGCTTCCAGATACACTTCCATGGCACCCTATGTCAAGCGCATTATAGTAGTACAATTGGGCGGTGACTAGAATGAGTGCGACTGTGAAAAGAACTCTCTGATTTAGGAAGGGCACAAATGGTACATACCACAAAGATGTGCAAAAGGTCCAACTGCCACCTACTCTTTGAGAAGATCCCCCAGATTGTGCATTGGTTCTGTCTGGACAGGGCAAACCCATTCTGCACCCAAAATGGCATAGGCCTAGAACTGGGAGACAAAAGCCCTATAATCAATCAATCAGGGTTTAGTCTGATGTTTCCCATCTGACCTTCAGAGACTCCACACATGAAGATATTCATAGCAGTGCTTAAGTTATCAAGGGCAAAGATGTATAACTGAGTATCATTAAAGTATTGATGATACCTCACTCATGAAGGCAAATAAGCTCACCCGCTTCATGTAGATGTGGACTAGGAGAGTGCACCAAACCTTGCAGTACCCCACATAGTAGGGACCAAAGATGGGATTTCTCCACCCAACAGCAATAATGACTGGATCAACACTGGAAAAAGGATGCCAACCATCACAACACTGTGCCACCCATCCTCAATCCCCTGAGCCAGTCCAAAAGGATAGCATGGTCAATAATATTGAAAGCTGCAGAGAGCTGCAGAGCAAGTATGCTACACAACCCAATCCCACCCTCACCAGAGTTCATCCAGAAGTGTGATCAATGCTGTTTCTGTCCCATATTTAGATCTTCATATCTATTGAAAAAATCCAGGTAATCCTCTTTCCAAGGCCCTCTAAACCTGCTGTGCAACCTCTTTCTCAACCACATGTATCCATATATGAGTCGTGCTTGAAAATTCTACATACAAGAATTTTAATTAAGAAAACATACGCTGCTTTCACAATTTTAAAGAAACTTTATTATTATGTCCTATTCACTTAGGCCTGTTAATAGGATAGCTAAGAAATTACAGCCAAAAGCGAAATAGACAAAAAACAACAACATTAAATTGTGCTGCAGTGCCACCTAGTGGATTATATATATATTGTAAATTGTGTGAATATATCTTTGTTTCTGTTTTAACAAATTACATGTAAGTGATATATACCCTACTGGTTAGCAAAAACAGTCCTTTTCTTAAAAAAATACTCATGCATCTTTTTAGTACTTCAGTGTCTGCATGGTTGTTTAAATTTTAACAAAAAACAATAGCAACACTAATTTAAGCTGCTTTGCCATGTCACATTTTAGTACATCCTTCCAAGATTTTTGGATAGCCATACTTTCCCTTTTCTGGGAAAATAGCAACCACTTGGGGCTGTGGTAGGATTGGGGATGAGGGAAGAGAAAAAGAAAAATCCTACAGTTCTTTTTGGGAAAACTCACAACCTGAGCAACTTTCTTGCTCTCCTACATCTTTAATCAGAACTGCCTTGCAGAATAACAGAATATTTCAACAGAGGTGTTCTTATATTCAGCCTGACTGGCCATAAAATTAATTCAAAATGAAATTAAAAAGTAAAACATTCCAATATAATTCTTAAAAATCATAGTATACATAAAAAGATTTTGTTATTATAGACTATATCAAAAGAATTCTAGAATTTCTTGTAGTGCATCTTAAAGAGTTGACATCAATCATGAAAGCCTGAGAGTATTTCTCTTTCTCTCTTTCTGATACTAAAAAGAATGAAGGCAAGGCACTTGGAAAAATTAATGATTAAGGCTGGAAATCTTAAGTTTAAAGGAAATCAAGGCAAACAAGCAAACAATGATAAATGCAATTATCATTCAGAGCAAATGAAACTAGGATTTGATGGCAAGAGTAATATATGGATTATGACACACATGATAGGTAGGAATTCCTTAAAATGACTAAATAAAGGCACAGTTATAAGCAAACTCCTTAATATTACTTTAGAAAAAGGTACAAGAATGGTAGTTGAGCACAAATATGAGCCAGTGAGCCATATAGCTGTAAAAAAGGCAAATTCAGGTCTCATGAAAAAAACATAATTCCCAAACCATTCTAGCTTATTGTGCTTTGGTTTGCTCTGGGACTTAATGTTTTGTGTACTGCACTTTCAGGAGAAATCAGAGAAATTGTAATAGTTTCAGAGATGGGAAATTAGGAAGATCAAAACTAGAAATCCTATGAAAAGAAACTGGAGGATTTTATGTTTTAGCCTTGAGAAAAGATCACTGAGGGTGTCAGAATAATAGCTTTCTTCAAATACTTGAAAAGATGTTGCTGGAAGAAAGACAAGATCTACTCTTACACATTGCAGAATATAGAATATGAAATAATGATTATAAGAATGCAGATTATGACTGAATATTAGAAAAAACTTCTCAACTGTAGGAATAATAGAATCACCAAGCCTGAAAAGTGACAGATACTAGACACCCATTTATTAGGACGTTCATCTTGAATTCCTGCACTGAGCAGTGAGTTAGACTAGATCTTTCCAAATGTTTATTCTATGTTCAATGTATTTCTGGTATATACATATGCCAGTCCATTATTATTTTGATTTTTCTGCATCTTAACCAAATACTAAATGTATTGTCCACGATTGCTAAGACATTGGATTTGTTAGAACATTGGATTTGAATTTATAAAAGAAAGCATTTTATTTGCACAGGTAGGGGGAATTTCTTATCACTAAACTAAATCTGTTTCCTCTCACAAAAAATTAATATGGATTGAATTTAATAACACCATCAGAATAAGGTAGGCCATCAGAACTTGGAATTTTGCTAAGTTTATGCCCGTGCTGAAATATGAACAAATTTTCATCTTCAGATGTTTTCCATAAAATTTCCTACTTCTCCCACAATTCATCTGTTGAAGGATAGAACATAATGCATTTTAAACTGAATTCTGAGTCTTTGGGGATTGAGGTTTGTGTGTGTGTGTGTGTGTGTGTGTGTGTATTTCATGCTGTTATATAATATTGTTATTTTACTGCTGATATGCTCTTACAGTTTCTACCTGTAGAATAATTGTTGTCTTGTAGGTTTTAATGAATTCATTACAGTTATGTTTGTTAAATAAACATTTTCAGTAATTAAAAATTCCCCTGCATCTTTAAATTCCTGTTACAAAATGTCATTTATCAGATTGCAATCTTCCAGCATAATTCTTTGTTTTCTTCCACTGGAAGAAAACATACACATGATTGCACATACTGCGGGCCTTGCTAGTAGGAGTGTAATGAGATTATGCATGTTTTTTCAAAAGTCTCCTTTGTCCATCTTCATTAATGATGTGTCCTATATTTATTGCCCTTCCTTTTCCTGTAGGTCTTACTGCAGCAGCATCTCTAGTATCTTTGGCATGGGCACTGGCTTCATATCAAAAAGCTCTTCGTGACTCCCGGGATGACAAGAAACCTATCAGCTACATGGCTGTAATTATTCAATTTTGTTGGCATTTTTTCACAATCGCAGCCAGGGTGATAACTTTTGCTCTCTTTGCCTCTGTTTTTCAACTATACTTTGGAATCTTCATAGTCCTTCATTGGTGTATCATGACTTTCTGGATTGTCCATTGTGAAACAGAATTCTGCATTACTAAGTGGGAAGAGATTGTGTTTGACATGGTTGTTGGAATAATTTATATCTTTAGTTGGTTCAACGTCAAGGAGGGAAGGACACGTTGTAGGCTTTTCATTTACTATTTTGTGATCCTTTTGGAAAACACCGCCTTGAGTGCTCTTTGGTATCTGTACAAGGCTCCTATGATTTCTGATGCATTTGCCATACCGGCACTTTGTGTGGTGTTCAGCAGCTTTTTAACTGGCATTGTTTTTATGCTGATGTACTATGCCTTCTTTCATCCTAATGGACCACGATTTGGGCAGTCACCAAGCTGTGCTTGTGAGGATTCTGTAGCTGCCTTCACTCTTCCTGCTGAAGTAGCATCAAGTACTTTAAGGTCTATTTCTAATAACCGGAGTGTCACAAGTGAACGGGATCAGAAATTTGCTGAGAGAGATGGGTGCGCACCTGTCTTTCAAGTAAGGCCAACTGCACCTTCAACCCCTTCATCCCGACCACCAAGGATTGAAGAATCTGTCATTAAAATTGATTTATTCAGGAATAGGTATCCAGCATGGGAAAGACATGTATTGGACAGAAGCCTCAGAAAGGCCATTTTAGCTTTTGAATGTTCTCCTTCTCCTCCACGACTACAGTATAAAGATGACGCCCTTATACAGGAGCGATTGGAGTATGAAACAACTTTATAAATACAATGAATACAGAAAACTCAGTGCAACGGCTATGATGCATCCAAATAAAAGGGTACTAATAGGGCCGTGGCAATAACTTAATTTCATTCTACAGCAGATCAGGAAGCTATAGCAGTGTCCTTAGTCTGACTACCATCATGATTATCATTTGATCCACTGTACCACAGTCTATCTCAGTAAGCCTAAAAGAAGCAGCATACAAAAACCTCAAAAAATCATTATTTTTGACTGAGAAATAGACTTAGTCTGATTACTCTGATTTTAAAGTGCATTATATGGAATTTAAAAATAAGACAGGAAGGGTTGAATGAGTGACATCCAACACACTAGTGAGTGGGGTTTTGTTTTCTTTTTTTCCTTTTTAGATAAATCCCTACATATGTTTTTAAGCTAAGTATGTTTGCATACTTATTTACAAAATAAAGCAGCAGTTTAGAAAAAAATGGTCAGAATAACTAAATTCATACAAGGCAATGTTACTGTTATATGAATTCTAATTTCTATGAAAGAAATTAATATAGTTATCTTGCATAGGTAAATCATGAAACATTTTCAAATGAGAGACATTGAACAAGGCATTAGTAATTTTTCTCTAATCTAGAATTCTATTTATAATCAAAGAAACCATTCTTATTTTATTAAATTTAATTTCTTTTTTTAAACAGAAATCAATATTTTATGTACAACTTCAGGGTACTTTTTAACAGAAATTCTATGCAGATGATTCCCTCCTCCTTCCTCAACTTTCAAAAAGAATTGAGAGTTTAGATGATTATTAAAAATGTAAATTAAATGATAATCATGATTAAATTTCAGTTGCAAAAACAAAAAAAGAAAAGAAAAGGGAGGGAGGGAGATGGAAAAATACCAAAAAGGTATACATCCCATATACTGAATCCTGTGAAGATTACGTTCAGAACAGCAGCAAAAGAGAATAGGTGTTTTAATCTACTATATATGAATAAAGCATCACAGTATGCTATAACCTTTTAGTGCCAAATATTGTGTAATTACAAAATTAATATAATATTATGGTTTGAAGAAGAGATAATGTCCTAAAGTAATTGGAAAGAATACATTGTACTTTCTACAGTTATAGTCAATGGTGTTTAAGCAAAAAATATCCCCTAGTTTGTAAGCATATAAACTACAGTATATGCTTTATAGATAGTGCAATCTACAGTAACCTACCTTATGTACAAGATTTTCTTGAAAGGGGTAAAATCTGTTTCATTGTACTTAGACATAATACAACATTGGGTTTCAGTTTCACAAAAATGTATTTCAGTGAGCCTTGGATTTAATGCTACCCCAGCTCTTGTCATCTGATACGGCATCTAATAAGATCAAAAGTATCCAATTCTATTCTAGATGAAGTGCTATTTCACTTGCCATTTTAATGTTAGTTGAAACATACGATCTTCATGTGTAGCTTAATGCTCAATATTTTTCCAACTATACCTATTTCTGATTAATAACATGAAACTTGTCTTTAATTAGGTAGACAAATAAAATTAATCTAATATTTCATTTTTAGGTATAGTTTTGTTTTTTTAAACAAGTTAATAGTTAACACAAGCTAATAAGGAGTAAGGAAGAAAATAGAAAAAGCAAAAGCAAAGAAAAAGCAAAAGATGCATGAAAAATGCATCCAAAATTACTCTAAAATTTCAGTACTCCTCATAGGTACAGCAAAAGAAGAAGGGAAATACATAAATCCAAAGTTTACTGTGGTTCACTTTTGTACAGCTAAACTACACTTTAGCCTTATATACAAACCAGCTAACTGTCAAAAAACATAGTTTTCCAAATAGGTATCTGGGCATGATTCTAGGAAGTATCTTTTCTTACGTTAAAAGTATCCTTGATGGTGCTTTTGGTTGTATTAAAGGTGCAAGTCAAAATTTGATAGTATTTTTTTTAACAAAAAATTGGTGCAAACTGGAAGAACTCATGGATTATGTCAATATTTTTGTAAAGCAAAAACTCAGTACACAAGTTGTTACTTTTTATAGGCAGAATCTTTTCACCTGTGACTCATTGTCTTTATTAACTTAAAGTTTAAAAATTAGTCCATAATTATATCCACTAGTCCTTTGTAAATTAATATAACTGCATAGACTTGATGCTATATTAGTTTGTTTCACAATATCATGCAATATGAAAATGTCCATTTAGAATATTTCAAAATAGTGAAAACTTCAGATGAGTGCTTCAGATTTAGTGCAGTGTGTACATTGAATGCTTTATAATGAATTCTGATGAACTCTAAACTATGAATCAGTATTTTCCAATCTGGAATTGTCCAATGTTGTTGGGAACGCAACTTGCAGAATGTGAAGCCGCAACAGTGGAGAATTACAGATTGGAAAAAGCCAATTTATAATTAGGTTTAGCCTGAAATTTTGCAGATTCATAGTGAGGTTATAGTTTGCTACTTCAGTTATTCTCCAGATTGTGGCAAGCTGTATTTTCATAATGTTTCTGCAATATATTAGAAACTTCAAAAAGTGAGATGGTTCATTGTGTTATTCTTTAACAGAGGTATAATTACCTATTGCAAATATGAGCAAATTGTTTATGAATATAAGCAGCTGCAACAAGCAGGTATGTGAAGCAAATCTTTGTACAGTTGTATTAACAGAAAACAACTTCTCCAAAAAATAGCCCTACATAAATGTGCATGTCCTTCAGCAGTCTCCCTTGCAATTGAAAATTTCTTATTTCGATTTAATTAATTCTTTACTGGGTCTGCCAGTAAAGTTTAAAAGTTTAAGATTATGGCATGTTAAATTTGCACTGCTTCAAGCCATGATGCAATTGTACTGGCAAATGTTATGTTGTTATTTCAATAGACATACAGGTTGAAATTGTGAAATTGTGAAATATGTTTTCAATACAAACTCAACATGTATGGGTAGGCAATACTGGTCCATTACTAATTTCAAGTGGCCCTCAGCCTGATTTTAAAAATCAAAAAATCTGACAAGAATGGTCCATCCTTTTCCTGAAAACTTGCTGCTTAGGGTGAAAGAGAGGCAGGTGTGGGCATCCAAGTGTGCACGTACAAAACAGAGAGAGGAGTAAAAAAGATGAAATAAAGTGAATGAGTCATCTCACGCTCTTCCCTGTCCCTGACATCCATTGTTTCAGCTTTACCAGAGTTCTCCAAGGAAGTTTTGTTGAAGGAGGAGAGCTTTTAACAGCACAAAGATCACCTCATCTGTATGTTTTGCATGAATTCCAACAAAGCTCCTCTCCATTAACAGTCTTGCATTTGTGGTTCTTTTCATAGCATGTCTTTTGCATAATGTTATGTCTGCCATTATAATGTGTGGAACAAGATACAGTATAAGAGAAGAGGAGATTTGAGTTTTGCAAAGTTTGTTCAAAAATGATAAACAGCATCATGTTTTGAATAGAAAGGTCTGAACAAAAAGCAGGATGCTTGTTTCTCATTGGTTTTTTTTATAGTAAAGAATATGAATATTTATTTGGATTCGTAAGGGCTGCCATGTCTTAAGGTTGAACTAATGGGTCCTGCATAAGATATATTTGCATGTTTTAGTAATAGCTATCTTATAAAAGATAATTTATCAATTCAGAGATATAATTCATTACTATGTCATTTTTCCATTATGGTGATTTGGACAATTTTCAGAGTTCCACGAAGACAATCTCTTTCTTCTCTTCTTTAGCTAGGAAGGAGCCTTTATATTCATAGAATGGCCCTTCTTGATGTAACACAATGTTTGATTATTTATGTCTTGATATGGCTGGGGTTGCCTACATGATTTTTTACTTCTAATATACATAATGCTGTTTTTTTAATACTGTTCAAAATCTATAATATAGTTCCAGGGCATAGTTTTCTCTCTTGAAAACAGAATTCAGTTTTTCTGTTTCAGTGTTATGATAATGTATAATTATTTTACATGATGTTCTTGAACTTATTTTATTGTTTGGTGTAATTTTACAGGAATAATGTTATTCTATCATTCATGTTTCCCATTTTATTTCAAGGGAACCAATGGCAACATAAGCTTTCACAAAACTAATGCTGGTGCATTCTAGGAAACTTTTTAATATATAAGGCTCAGCCAATGCCTTCCTGTTACCTACACTTCCTTCTTTTCCACTGACAAGTAAGAAAAAAAATGACCCAACTTCTCCCATTACCTATCCTTAGGATGCAAAAAGTGAAGTAATTTGCATACAATTTGCTACAGCTTTTTTTCCATTCCCAGAGAGGGCTAAACTTTGGATTAGTGTATTTTAAAGAAGCAAAATGGATACTTGCTTCCACCCCTTCCCAGGGGTGTTAACATTTTGCATGGAGTCAACCTTAGGATGCTTTTTTGTTCCAAAAATGCTAGAATGATTTGGGGCTAAGTTAACTTTCCCCGGTCTGCTACAAAATATGAACAAGGGGATGAACGGAAATATAACCCTTTCTTTCTGGCATAGAAAGGTAATCATTAAATGGCATCATCAAATTAGAGCTTCAGAAAAATATCATATTTTCATTCATTCTACTTTTCATTTTTGATAGAGTAAATACATGAAAGGGCAAGTTGACTAACTTCCCCCTCAACTGCATCAGCAATGGTTCTGATCTCCACCAATTATTTTTGCTTTACAAGATTCTTACTATGTTTGCAGAAGATAGGAAGCCCGTCATTATTTGATCAGGAAATTTGTATAACTTAGTACATTAACCAGTTGTACAATTGTATAGTTTCTAACAGACAAATCACTACATCAATGTGATTTTGCTCAAATATTTGATTTTGTCAGAAATGTTCCCTCCAAATCAAGCCATTTCAGTTTCATGTTTACTTTCTCAGCCCCATTTCTTTTCTTTAACACATCTACCTCTGACTCCATTGACACAGTAAAAACCTTACTTCTAGTCTTGAAGTAGCATTATTGCCTGAAATACTCTGACAGAGAAGTAGCTGCATTATCTGACTGCTCTGCCATCTTCAGAAATGTTGTTCTTTTCCACCCTTTGGCTGCGGTGTGAGAGAATACCAGGCAGTAGCAAACCTTTAAGACCTTTACATTGGTTTCCAGCCCTTTGTATTGTCACTAAAACACTGGCAACAACTACCTATGTCCCTTACCGAAGTTTGCAACAAGCAACATACAGAGACACATGGAGGACCAACAAACCAAATTTGCTCTCCAACATGATGGTGGCCTCTGTTTCCAGGATTTCTACAGCAGGTTTCCAGAGCACGCAAGAGGCATAAACCTTTTTGTCCTTTTACCATAGACTGCAACTTTCCCTGAAGTTGATTAGATATTAGTTCCCCTTATCCCAAGCTTCCAGTTAAAACACAATAAGAATCATAACCTAGTTGTGCTTTCTTCCTGACTTTTGGGCTCGGTTATTATGGGAATAAAACTGAAGGGCTTGAGTCCTAAAGCAAAGATAGTATATAGGTATAGTGAAAAACAAAACAAAATAAATGAATAATAAACGTTTGTATGACTGCTTCCATTGCCCTCCTGGATCCTCTTGTACAAATAGGCCCACTGTTAGCATACTCATTCTTTGCATAGCCACAGTGATAGACCTGCTTTTAACTGGTAGAAGCTATGATTTTGCAATGTGAATTTGTAAGGACAGCATCTTTGCTACCCAGAGTTGATGGGATGCATGGCACTGCTGTTGCTTTTTAATGGCTTATATATGTTGGCATTCCTAACAGTCAAGGGCTAATATAATAATAATAATAATAATAATAGTAAAGTTGGAAGGGACCTTGGAGGTCATCTAGTCCAATATGAGGGGAGAGATAGCAGAATCCGGCTGAACTGAGGCTGACCACCAGTAAGCACAGACTAGAAAGTGGAAAAAAATAAGGAAAAATTAAGGAAAAATGAACAGAAAGTGAATGGGGTTTTGTTTTGTTTTGTTTCAAGAGGAAAAACTGAATTCTTTTTTTTTTTTAAAAAAAAGAAAAAAACTCTTCAGCCTCCCTGTGGAGTGCTCCCCGATAATCTTTGTCCTAGTGACTCCAAGGAATGAAATGGATAGAAAAATTTCAAAATATCTTTGAGAGAGTTTGTTCCACATCTGAGGATTAATAATCTTGTAAAAGTCTATGTAAATTACATACACATATTTCTGTGGGAATTCCTGCCAAAGCTCTACTAAATGGGCATTATCTTGTAATTGCTGGTTCAAATGGAAGTGTAATTTTGATATGTTATCACTATTCTATTACTATGTTTTTGTTACCTTACATTGAAATGTCTGATGTGTTGCCTTCCAGATAGATTGAATTTCAGCCTTAAGAATTTCAGTCTTATAGTCACTGTTCCCATTAGCTATGAATTCTGTAACCAAGACAGAACCTGAAAAGGCACAGTGCATTTTGATGATATAAAATATCTGTAAAAACATGCATATGTACCACAACATCCTTGTATTGAAAATCAAATTGTTCTTTTCCGAAGTTGCAATATTTTTGTTTCTTGGAGAAAGATATATTATATTGGTATAGAGTGACTTTAATATAAAGACTACACTACAGTAAATGTTTGCATAGGGCATCATCCAAGAAACATGAAATGTTAAAAACATTTGAGATGCAGAAAACAGACGGGGCTTAATATATTAATTTTGCTTACTTGTGAAATTCTAATAATGCAAAGCCATTTTATTATTGAGCAACTACATTTCTAAGAGTTGGAAACTTATACCACTATTTGTCTGGCTATGTTTAAAATCTGCATTTTTTTTTACAGTAGACTACCTCAGCTGGCTTTAATTTTCATTCTTTTTGCAATTTAAAAAAGAAATAAAATATTTTTTCAAAATTATGCCAATTAGTATTTAGGAAGAATAATCTAGGGGAGGAAAAATATCCATCCAGGATCATTAATGAATATGGAACTTGCTTCCTCACTGTGAAGCATTTATGATGTTTGGAGGCAGACTGGTTTCTGTATTTATCTTATGTCTTTTGTAAAGAAAGAAAATACTGTTGCATCTTATTGCTGGATCTAAAGTGGAAACTTGAACATAGTCCAAAATCATCTATTTGGTGGCAGAAGCGTACAGCTTTTCTCCCTTTAAAAAAATAACAGGAATATGCTGGTATCAGAATTCACTGTGTCATCCACCTGGATTAGTGGATTTTGATGTTCAGCTCAGTATCCATATAGCTGATTTAGGAGTGTGAGTCTATGACATACAGTTCAAATATCAAGGAACCAACTCATATAAGCTGCTTGTATATGCTTACTTTGTCTTAAGAGTTGTATTTTTCCTATTTATAAATTAAGGGTTTCCCCTCACTTTGTTTATCCTGTATCAGTAATCTACTTATAAGAAATACCAGAAAAAGTAATGAAAAGTTACCCTTCGCAGACAAGAAAATGGCCAATAATTTCTCAGCTCCTATTGTAAACTGTTGCATTTTAAGCAGATTGTGCTAATTGTAACTGTGCTTTTACTCAATAGTTACCATTATCAGATCATCTTTATGTTTATGGGAACCATGTAGATATATTTCCCTCAAGCACAGTGACTTGAGTTGAATGATATTCATGACAGTTCTTGTGCTATGACCTGTAAACATTGTACAAATGTACTTGGTATTTCGTTTGAAATGAAGACTCAAATAGATAATGGAACAAAAATCCTTCCTGTAAATACCTATATTCAGACTCCATGTATACAAACATTCCTTTTGAGTCCTGATTGTGAAGAGTGTCTTGATTGGCTAGAGACCATTGCCTTGCACTGACAGTGGTTAAATGTGCTATAGTAAAGAACACAGTGTGTGAAGTATTTGGTGTACTACAGTACCATAGTTCTTTTGGTCTGTTAAGTAAGTTACAATTTGTGATGAAATGAAATTCAAAGTAGTGCTTCATACTTAAACATTTCTTTGAATACAACTTGATTTTTCTTGTAAAACTTTAAAAGAAAACTTGAAAAATTTTATATATTTGGATTTTGTAGATTTTTTTTATTTTATTGCAACAAGAAGTACCAAATCATTAAATAAAGTACACTGTGGTCATTTTACTGACACTGTGGAGTCTTTTTACCACAATGTTGGCCCAGCCCAAAGCTGGGTGGTTTCATTTCACCTGGTGCGAGTTAGCCAATAATCACACAAAGGTGGATGGGAAAATATCAAAATGTTTATTTCTGTGCAGAGGTAAAGAAGTCTGCTTGGGGGCTAAAGTCTCAAAACAAGGACTCCCTGTGTCCCCTCACAACAGTTTTTTTATACGTCTTAGAGATTGCATCAGCGGTTTTGATTGGCCGAATACATTTACCTCACCACACACCTTAACTTTTGGGGGACAAATTTTCTTAGTTCCTAAGGGGAGCAACTATGTAACTTTTTTCTTTCTAGGAACTTCCAACAGCCTCCTGCTCTGCCATCGACAATGCCTCTCATTTTAATTAAATATGCAATAATAAATATGGCTTATATATTTGATAGCCAAGGACCTGTATATGAGTGCAATATTTACATTACTATGCATATTGTAAGTAGCTATTTTGATCTTTAAGTCACTCCACACTAGGGGAGTCCTCATAGCTTTGTTCCTCTCAGAGAACATGAGACTCTTCTAAGCAAAGTTTTGGTTGCAGCAGGCCCTCAATTTTTATTGGCTTAGGGGGCACATTTTCTGCCAAAGGAATTCTTCAAAATAAAGATGATGAAATGCATCTTTCCCATTTTTACAATCTGTGAAAGAATAACTTTTAAAAAAGAAGGGTAAGAATGGCAGACTTAATCACACCCTGAGATACCATTTGGCAATTCCACTTCTAAGCTATAATATTCCAATGACATACATTTTACTGCAGGCATGTCTAACTGCCGGCCCATGGGCCAGATGCCTCACGCCGAAACCGTACCCACCCCATAGCCAGCAATGGGGAAAAAGTCGCGATACGTCGCACGACGTCACGTAACATTGCGAGTTTCATATGCCTGTTTTACTGCATTGAGATACATTGTTCTTTGAGGTGTCAGTCTGCCAAAGCCGTGCTTACACTTATACCACAGTCATGACAATGACTAAACTAATAAATGATGGTGCCTGTTCTTGTGTTCATGACAAAATAACAAAATAATGTTTTTATGGTTTGCAGCAGTTTAGTCTAACCCTGCTATTCTGATTTATTCGTGTGTCATATGGAAAAAAGATAAAAAGGGTTTTTATAAAAACCCTGATGCTATTAGTTCTTTTTGTTCTTATTTATTTAGAATTCAGAGTAGAGAGTAAATGCAGATTTCAACTTTCACTGTTCATTTTCTGAACTAAAAGCTTTACAAACATAGTCTCTCTCACACATTCACTCAGATCCCATTCAAAGTATACCTAGCCAGGCTAGAATCAAAGTGGGAAGCCCCCTGTGCATAGTACTTTGTTCTGTGTGATGACTCTGATATATTGTAGTTCTCATCACTTTTATAAGTTCTGACAAAGCTTAACTAGTCCCAGTTTTCACTAAAGTATCATTGCTCTATCCATTAAAGCACTGAAGGAGCAATGTCTTCCAGAAGATATGGTGTAACTCTTTCAAAGTTTTATCCACACACAAAAACCTTCTCCTGGAACATAGACACAGAGAGACAACTGGAAAAAGCTTTTAAAGCAGCCATTTGAAGTTTCCAGAAAATGTAACTTTTTAATGTCTTTATCTTTCGAAGTGACACTTCATGCTAAGGCTAAAGCATCTGCAAAACACTTTTGAAGGCTCTCCAAGCCTTAGTATTTAATACTACTGAAAACATATAATTCTGTGTATTATTGTTTCTGTTTGTTTGTTTAATTTGTCATCCATCTCATTTCAAATGACGCTTGCTTGCATTTAATTGTTTTATCTATATGGTCTTTTTCTTCAATGAATCTGGTTTTCAAAAAAAACAAACCACTAAGAACAATAGAATGCACATAGTAATTTTATATAGAGGAGATACTTTCTAGTTGTTACTTCAATTTTATGTTCCAGTAAGCACAAACCCAATACAGAAACTAGACAACCTGATGAAGAGAACCATCAATGACCTAAGTAAGAAAGGTCAAATCACAAAAGAAAAACAATATGACACCTTTGTTATAATAAAAAAGGAACAATTAGAGAAGTCACATGAAACAATCAACCACACTTTCAAAGGAATACAATTCACATGGGAACAAAAAAACAGCCACACACCATCCTTCCTATATAACCTCATCGGCAGAGGCAAATTAGAAATACAAGTCAACCAAAAACAATCCACACTAAACAAGTGCTCCATTACCAAAGTAACAACTCAACTTCCCACAAGAGAAGCTTCATAAGAACATTATTCAGATGAGTATAAAGGCATTGTAGCAATCCAGAAGACCAGAAAAAAAAGAAAACAGACCACCTATACAGTGTTTTCCAACAAAATGGATACCCACATAACTTTATCAAAAAGTGCCTGGCCATTCAAACCTTTGCAGCATAATTAACACAAGCTATCAAAAGGATAAATCTACCATATAGACAACTATCTCCTACACAGCCAAAAGACTATTACAACCACAAGGCATCACCATAGCACACAAGCCAACTAAAGCTCTCCAAGGCAAACGAAAAACCCAGCACCCAAGACGTAAAAATCAGGAGTCCACAACATACAGTGGGAGAATTGTAACAGCCATTATGTAGGACAGAAGGCAGAAAACTAGCTGAGAACATCCATGAACACCATCCTAAAACATATGGGCAGACTCAACCACAGTTTAAACTGGAAAATTATGAGCATGCCAGAAGAAGCCAAATCCAAAACCACCACAGAATTCCTGGAAACTTGGTATTCAAACAAATCAGCCATCAATCAACACGGACATAAAGCACATTTTTAACTTTACATTATTAACCATATGCAGCATTGTTAATTGAATAATGTACAATTGGTGAAAATAAAATAAGTAAAAAAGGAAGGTGTTTTCTAGAAAATGTTATTTAAGAATATAATTCCTATTAATCCCAGCCAATTATGCTGATGTGAATTGTAGTACCAATTATTTGAAGGGTGCTATGTTGAGAAACGGTAAGTCTATATTATATGCATAGTAAACATCCTCCAAACATTAAGATTCAGAACAATATAAAATGACATGATACTAAAAGCAATAGTTTCAAAAAATCCAGTGAAATGAAATCATCCATTGACTTTATGAATATCTGTCCTTAAGTCTGAGGATAATTTAGTTTAAAACTGTCATGCATAAAAAAAACACAGTAGGATACTTACCATTCCATATTCTTGCATGAACATACCATGCAGTTGCCAACAATTGTCTTACTCCATTCCAGAAATCATTCAAATAACCTTCGTTTATGTCTGTCTTTCTTTTGCAAATAAAAAACAATGATAGCAGAAATAAAAAAGGAAAGGAAAATGACCATTGGAAGTAGAAAGCCTATAAGTAGTAGAATAAGTAGGCATGTGACCAGGTAACTTAAGTATTCTTCCAAGTATTCCACTCCAGTCCATTCTTCTAACAAATAAAGCAGGCATCTTACATAGGATGCAGGTATCTGTTCTGCACCACAGAATTCATTTTGGATTATCATGTTCTCTTTAAAAAGAAATAAAACATAAATAAAGGAATTAAAAAGTTTAGATTATCATATATTTGCCCTGCTAATTTCTTTTTCAACTATTAGTTTGAACCATCAGACATTTTTCACTAGTGAGAACACAACAGGGCAAACCTATAACAACTGAAACAGCAACTGCAGTCATTGCCAAGTGATACTTACCTGAGAAAAAATAATCTGGGATCTTGACATATTTGCTTAGCATTTGATTCTAATTTTATGCGCTACTGAGTATAAATACAAAGTTTTCTAAAATATTTTGTGTAAAGCTTTCTTGTAACATCCAAGAATATTATATAAAAAGTCAACTCCATATCCCTACAAATGTAAGATCATAGCTTTTTTAAAAAAACAAAAACAAAAAACAAATGCATGTTTACATGCAATAGTTCAATTCATGCAAGACAAAGATGTAAAAACCTCAAGAGGAGACTGAATTGGTGATATGTTCTTGAAATGCCTATCACTTCTTGTCATTTTCCTAATCTATAAGAGTTTTAAAAGGTTGGTTTTTGTTACAGCAAAGTCACAAGGAATCCTGTGGCACCTTAAAGATTTCCAAATTATTACCACATACATTTTTGTGGGCTACAGTCTATCAGAGACAATATCACTCAAGAAGTTAATTATGATCTGCAGAAAACTATAAATAATACATTTGTTTATGGTTGGCACATTTTGGACGGGCTGCATTGCCACCTGTCAGGAATGCTTTGTGGAATTTTTGCATGGAGCAAGAAGTTATAAGATCCCTACAGATAGACACAATTACTAGGAATCAAGAAAGATTCAAAGGAGTAAAGAACACCTGAGATTACTGGCTGGTCCTGCTTAATGGGAAGAATTAATCTTGCAATGCATCAGGAGGGTAACAGCTGACTAATAATAATAATAATAATAATAATAATAATAATAATAATAATAATAATAATAATAATAATAATAATAATAATAATAATAATGTTGGAAGGGACCTTGAGGGTCATCTAGTCCAACCCTATACTATTTCGGACAAATGGCTATCCAGTCTCTACTTAAAAACTTCCAGTGTTGGAGCATTCACCGCTTCTGGAGGCAGATTGTTCCACTGGTTAATTGTTCTACAGTAACTGTCAGGAAGTTTCTCCTTAGTTCTAGGTTGCTTCTCTCCTTGATAGTTTCCATCCGTTGCTTCTTGTCCTGCCTTCAGGCGCTTTGGAGAATAGCTTGACTCCCTCTTCTTTGTGGCAGCCCCTGAGATATTGGAACACTGCTATCATGTCCCCCCTCGTCCTTCTCTTCATTAAATTAGACATACCCAATTCCAGCAGCCTTTCCTTATATGCTTTAGCCTCCAGTCCCCTAATCATCTTTGTTGCTCTTCTCTGTACTCTTTCTAGAGCCTCAACATCTTTTTTACATCGTGGTGACCAAAACTGGATGCAGTATTCCAAGTGTGGCCTTACCAAGGCATTGTAAAGTGGTATTAATACTTCACGTGATCTTGATTCTATCCCTCTGTGTTGGCTTTTTTGGCAGCTGCAGCACACTGCTGGCTCATATTTAAGTGATTGTCCACTAGGACTCCAAGGTCCCTCTCACAGTTACTACTATTGAGCAAGGTACCACCTATACTATACCTGTACATTTGGTTTTTCTTGCCTAAATGTAAAACCTTACTTTTTCCACCACTGAATTTCATTTTGTTAGCTTTTTGTAAGCATTTGCTTAATTTCAAGAAATAAAGATGACCAGATGCAGCTTCTTCTCCTCTCTTCAAAAACCTTTGGCTGGTAGAAAAGGAGTAGATTCGCATTTTAATACTAAAGCTAAGGTGAGCTGAGGAGGAGCTGCAGGACAATACCAGATGAAGGCGATTCCATAGTTTTTCCTTTGATCCTATCAAAATCCTACCAAAGTAAAGCCAGCAAAGTTTTGAATACGATCGCGAGGCAACTGGACTTTCTTGTTTTTTCTTTGAAGACGTTTCGCTTCTCATCCAAGAAGCTACTTCAGATTTGAATATGATTGTTTCTTCACTCCGACACCCGCAGGATTCCTTTCGCAGTGGCAGAGGAAGAATACCCTCGGGGCTCTTGCCTTTACAATGAATTCCCTTGGGAGCCTTTCAAAAAGCAGAGTGCCTCCCTTCAGGTTATACCGGCAGGATTTTCTTCCGACAGGGGAGAAGGGAGCCACGGAGAACAGCTTCAGGACAGATGGGCAGGGAAAAGTCCAGAACTCCTCAGGAATCAAGAAAAAAAGGCTTTGGCCACAAAGGGTGCAATGAGGCCAATCAGCCAAAAGGGACCCCAATGCCAGTGCTGTCCCTCTCACTGCCGGAATTCACTAACCCGGGTCAGCCCAGCCAGGAAGAGTGGCCCGTCCGTCTCCCTCATCCTCTTTCAAAGGCAGGAAATGCTTCACCGTCCTAAAGACCCAAGTTTTCCTTTTCCTTTTCTTCCACAGGCCTCCTATCCTATCCCGCCTCAGAGGGCTTCGCTTCTCAGGTTGCGAGTTGCAGCATCAATGTAAGCAGATATGTAGAATGATCCACTGCCTTTCTACAAATTACATGAACGAATAACCCCGATAATCTCGCTTTCCCCCACCAGCACCAGACAGTATACCAATTTTCCCCATTCCAGTTGGATCCTCCTACAAAGTTGTTGGCCACCACCTCGTTGGTGCACAGATGAAAAGGAAGCGTGATGAATCGTGTTGCCAGAACCGGCCAATCCGTGTACCCAGACTGTGGTTTAATGGATTAAGTATTTTGCATGATCTCTAATTACCCTGTGCACAAGACTGAATCAGGAAGCAGACGATCTATTTTAGCTAACAAGAGTTGTGCAATCGCAATCTCACTCAGCCAATGTGTTACTGTAATTTCATAAACAAATCATGTTGCCACTCTAATTTCAGTCTCTTTGGGTCATCGTTTAAGGAGGTATGTACTGTAAACAGGTCTATAGAATGACCTGGGCGAGCAAAATAAGCAGGGGGGTATTTTCTACTTCCTGCCTGTTTCCCCACTGACTTTGCTTGTTGGAAGCTTGCAGGGAAAAAGAAGCATCCATAAAACATACTGTCTTACAAAGTCCAAATTCAGTTTTCATTGAAACGTTGAATGATCTTTTTTCACACAACTATGTTTTATTTATTTTAGCTTTGTTTATTCATTTATTAGCCAAAATGTCTGCTTAAGACCAATCTGAAGACTACTTGCACAATCCGCCACATCAAGACTGCGGG
>NW_015387586.1:317309-319918 GCF_001527695.2 Protobothrops mucrosquamatus
AAATTTAATAAGGACGGGGCGGATGCTGGCTTGTGGCTGGGGGCGGGATGAAGGGGCGTGGTACCTCTATTTACAGCACTGGGAGAAAGCCACTCCCAGTGCTGACTTTGTTTCAGAGTGAATAAACTGCTCCTGAAAGCACATCGTACCTGCGTCTTGGGTTATTCCCAGTCGTCAACGGACGGTCGTGACAGTAAGTATGAATCAGTTGCCAAGATTCCGAATGTAAATCACATGACCCTGAGGATGCTGCAACAGCATTAAGTGTGTAAAATGGTCATAATTTGCTTTTTTCAGTGCCGTTGTAACTTCAAACAATCACTAAGCGAATTGTTGTAAGTCGGGGACTACCTGTACTTTATCATATTTTCCTCTCTTTTTTTGGTCAAGTTTTTGACACCTTGCTGGGCGACTGGTGGTACTCGGATATTGCCTTATCCTAAAAGTGGTACAATGGGTGAAAAGGTTGAAAAGCCCTGTTCTAGTCCATCCCCCTGCTCAAGCAGGAGAACCTAAACCATCTCAGACAACTGACTGTCTAGTCTTTTCTTAAAAACCTCCAGTGATGGAGCGCCCATGATTTCTGAAGGCAAGCTGTTCCACTGGTTACTTGTCCTCACTGTTAGGAAATTTCTCCTTAATTCCAGGTTGCTTCTTTCCTTGCTCAGGAGTATCGAGCAATTCAAAGCCAGTGAGTTCCTGTAATTCCCATACTCAATCGTCTTGTCACTCTAATTTTTGACTCTCTCAAGGCCAAGATTCCTAGACGCTGCCGAAAGCAAGGCAAGACTTTGGCATATGCTCGTTTTGTTCTTTCACACTTCTTTTTCATTTGATTGATGCTTTTGTGCACCTGGGCATGAATATATAAAACAATTTTTTTTAGAAGTGTGCTTTATTTGCATTTTAGAGTTTAGATATGATTACTGTATTACTCACAATGTAAGAGTTCCAAGGGGAGCCATGTTATCCTTTTGCAACACAACCACAGTTTTATGACTTTTACTTTATAATTTTGGGTGGGTAGGTTGTATTTCATCATTTTATATTTCATGTTTATATTCTAATACACAATCTTCTTTATGCATCTATTTCAAATTAAAATGTCTTGTTGCTTATATATGGTTCTGGACAAGGATACAAAGACCTTTACTTGATAGAATATTAGTAGCTCAGGGTTGAGCTGTGGAGTCCTTTGGGCTCTCTTGAGTTTGATGGTTTCTTGCAGATGTTTCATTAGCAAACTAGGTCACGTCATCATGCTGGCAGGTAAGCCCTGGATGGCTTAAGGCCAGGTTACCTACAGAACTGTCTTTGCCTCATTATATCAGCTGGTACCACATTCATGCTGCAAATGTATGTTGTGTAAGGCAGTAAGCCATCAGTTATAGGACTCCTATTGGTGAGGTCCAAGAAAAGTCTCCTCTGCCTTTGGGATATTCTCCCCCCGAGATGAGGTAGCCCCATCTCGTGCACCTGAAACTTTTAATTTTGCAGGTGAAATATGTTCCTCAAAAAAGAATGTTGATATGTAGTGCAATGCAGTGAGGTATGTGTGGACCTGGAGAAACTAAAGAACCACTTCATAAACACATGGCACAGGGGGCAAAATTCATCAGACAGAATTCAGCAACCCATCTTCATCTGAAAGACAAGACTCACATTCTGGGCAGAGAGGATTGGTTTGAAAGAGGAGTCAACGAGGCTTCCGGTGGTGACAGGCTGCACCGCATGGCGGCTTTTGTTAGCCGCCCGTCTGGGAGTGCGTCAAAGCCTGAAGAGACAGCGTTCGTCAGCTGTCTCTCAGCTCGGAACCTCGTCCCTCGGGCGAAGAGGGGGGGTGAGTAAGTCCAGATAGGGCTAGAGCTTCCTCTCACCCCGGTTTTGCTTTAATCGGGGATGAGAAATGCTAGCTCGCCCGGAGTCTGGACGTTCTCCGCGCCCCATGATGCCTTCGCTCCTACTCATTTGGAGCGAAGCCAGATGCAGCTCCCACCTCTGCTATTGAAAGGTATTTGGACTTAAACTATAAGCAGACGGAACTAAACAGGAGGTTTGGAGTTACAGTGGACTGTTCGTGACTTTGACTCTGAAAATATACTGGCATCTTCTTTTTTTTGTGGAGATTTAAAGTGAGAGAAAATGGCTGCGGAATTGCCGTTTCTCTGGAATACTTTCGTTTTTTACTTTCACTCTTTTTTGGTTACTAACTGGATAGAGATACATTGTTGCTTCTCCGGCTCTGGAAAGTTTTAGCTGCAATGAATTTGTGATGCCTACTGGTTGGTGATATCAATACTGTTACTCTTTTGGATTATTGAAGTGATATTTAAAGAAGTCTGGAGAATGGTTTTAAAATGGCTGCGGAACTGAGAAAAAAAGTGAGAAAGAATTTTTTTTTTTTTTTGGATGCTGAGTGGAATCTACTGAAAATGCCTTTATCTTTAATTATAAATGACTTACAGGATGTTTTGATGCAAGCAGTTAAGCAACATGGTGTGGAAGTTAAAGATCTCTGGGTTAAGAGATTGGAAGAATCATATGAAACTGTGGCATCTGCTCTCCAGAGGTTTATAGTTCCAGATTGCACAGAGCAACGGGCGGATAAA
>NW_015387586.1:322317-350486 GCF_001527695.2 Protobothrops mucrosquamatus
TGGAAACACAGCTTGTAATATTTGGTTTTAATTCGGCTTTTATCGGGGTTTATTTTCTGTATTTTTGTATTTTGTAATTTTTTGTATTTTGTGTTTATTATTTGTTTTTAATATGCTGTGAACCGCCCTGAGTCCTATGGGAGAAGGGCGGTATACAAATTAAAATAATAAATAAATAAATAAATAAATAAATAAATAACTAATATGATATGTAGGGATATTTTCTAGTTATTACTTCAGCTTTATTCAGTAGATATTTTTACGTCACATGATATAAAAATAAAAAAACAATATGGAATAACTGCAACTAAAATATATTTAAATATTCTTAAAAATGAACTACATTTCAGTCTGTTACTATCATTTAAGTGATTTAAAAGCATTATTCAAAAAATATATATATATCCAGCAGTAACCATAACCCTGATCTCAAGATATTTATAAGTCAGTTTCCTATATCACTGATGAAAGTACGTTACAAATACTTTTTAATAATCTAAAAATTGAGTAATCAGTCTGAAAGAAAATAATTAAACAGCAAATGGAATTGAAGATGTTAAAGTAAAAGCAATACATTTTGCAACGGCAACAAAGCTCAAAAAAATATAAAAACTTAAAAATTTAAATGGACAGAAAAGGTCCTAAATACGGGCATTAGTCCCTTCTTTACCTGTTGGATGACTTCTCTATCTGTTTAATACTTTTCACAAATCATTACAGTAGTGACTATTTCCCAAGTCCAACCTTTTAATGATAATTATCAAATGATCATCATAACAACTTGTTTTGTACAATTTCCTTTTAATATCTTAAGGCAGTTGAAAAGTAAGGTTAAAAAGGCTTGTGTTTTTGTATATGTATTATTGGCAAGTGGGGAATTAGTGCCTTGCCATATGTGTATTATTAAGTTAAATGTGATCATATAACATCAGATTTACATTTATAAGATATCATAGAAAGAATAAGAAAGAAAATATTTATTATCATTTACTATGAATAAATAGTACAAGTAGTACAAGTAACAATCAAAATACTTTTTTTCGGGAAGTAGAATTACAGCAAATATAAGATTTACAGGAGTTCTATTTTTATTACTATTGGATACATTTCAATGCTCAGAGATCCCCAATCCACTCCCAAAAATCCTGACAGAGAAATAGGCTTATGGTATAGTACTCAAGTTTCATATGGCATCTTCTTAAAACAATTTTATGCATGCTGAAATCTGAAAAAAAGACATAATAAAGCTAATTTTCTACTTAAATTTTTAAAGGAAGAAAGTCCTGCCTTGTGGATTATAATGGTTAATACAGAATGATTTTCATTTAAGAGCTCTGGAGAACTATCTTCCTCCCCAAAAGTAAAAATATTGCTCAGAACATTATCAAATATACTTTTCTCCCACAAAGTTTTAAGTTATTTTGTATTAATAAAAACAAAGTAAATGTCCTATGCATATCATAAATAAGCTACTGATAGGTAGGTTTAGACAGTTATAAATATGCAAATAAATGTACATGGAATGTTTAAAACAAAATCTAAGCTTAAAAATGGATTCAACACTATGAGGAACCTTAAAAAATGCTCAGAATTGAACATTATACATGAAAAAGGAGTCTCTACGGATTTTTCTCCACTAGTTGCCGACTATCCATGAAGGGCACTGTAAATAAAGTTGTTGTCAATAATAATTCAATCATACATTTGAGCATATAGCAAACCACAATGACATCAAAATGACATGTACACTATAGTGCAAATGATGCAGTAAAGAACTTCTGTCATGCTGTTTGACTATTAATTCAACCATTTGACTAGAGGCATCTTTAAGATACATGAATGGACCTATTCATTAATATTCAGCCCACTCTATATATTAACTGTAACCAAAGGGGAAAATACTGAAACATGTTCTTAGGAGACATGCTTCCCAATAAAAGGATTATCACTTCAAATCTCTATGCAAATGTTCTCAGTTTGATGGGATTGTAACAGGCTATGTAAGCCTCTGTTTGAATGATTATTGATCCCAGAGTCACTATAGTAAGGAAGGCATATCTTGGTGGCTTTGCACTGCCTTGGCACAAAAGTATACCTATAATCCATGAATTTTAATTTCCAAGAGGCACAAGATCATAATAAATTAGCAGTTTACCCAAAAACGTAGTACTTGCTGGGAAATAGCAAAACGATTAATTTCTACTGCAGAAGTTCTTCTTTATGCAGTGCCAATTCATATTATTTACAAACTTTCTCTTTTTAAATGCCAGCATAAGCAGTGCTGAGCAATAATATATAACTAAATTCTAAGTATAGTTCTAAGTATTAATGAATATAGATACCGGATCTTTCTTGCTCATATGAGTAGCTTCTGCATACATAAATTTGATTACTTTAAAATTTAATTAAAATCTTTTGTATATACTATAATTTAGCTATTTTTCTACATTTTCTACATTTTCCATTTTCTGCATTTTCTATGAAACACTTATGAACACACATTAAAGTAGGAGAGGGAAAAGTAAATTAAGTGAAGTAAAAAGGAAATAAAAGTAATCTTGCCTGTGGGAAGATTACACTAGATATCAGGAGACGACCTATAAAAGAAAGAATGTCTATACAGGTAGTTCTCGAGTTACAACAGTTCATTTAGTGTTCAAAGTAACAACGGCACTAAAAAAAGTGACTTATGACCATTTTTCACACTTATGACCATTGCAACATCCGCATGGTCATGATTAAAATTCAGATGCTTGGCAATCGACTCACAGTTATGAGGACTGCAGAGTCCCAGGGTCATGTGATCATCTTTTGCAACCTTCTGACAAGCTAAGTCAATGGGGAAGGCAGATTCACTTAACAACCGTGTTACTAACTTAACAATTGCAGTGACTTAACTTAACAATTGTGGCAAGAGAGATGGTTAAATGGGGCAAAATTCACTTAACTGTCTCACTTAGTGATAGAAATTTTGGGCTCAATTGTGGTTGTAAGTTGAGAATTACCTGTATAAGAATGTCAATTGTTGCAATTTTTTTCTTAAACAGAACAAGGTGTAATAGAATTAGATTTCCTATTGTGTCCAAGAAAGATACCGTTAAATATTATTTTATGCTTTAAAATTATTCAAAATTATACCCAACTAAAAGTTCCTTTTAATTACATGATCCAATATATTTTTCATAAAAATGAATTAGCGCAAGTCTGATTTAATAGAGGAATCAAAGAGAACTTCTACTACATTGGAGAATACATGGAATAAAAAAAATATCCAAGTTTTATAAAAAAATACGAAATTTAGTCCCAATCCATTTAAAGCTTACACTTAATTTAAGAAGTACTAGAAATATGCTATATATTTGATGCATTTTCAAAAAGCCTAAAAATCATGTTTACATCTTATTCCAAATTAGGATTGTGGTTTTTAAACTATAGTTTTATTTCTGTGAAAACAAAGTATTTATACTGAAAGGTTTACTTTCCTGAGCAATACATGTAACAATGATCTTCAAAGTCTGGTTTTCTGTAAAATTATACATTTGCACAGCAAATAAAAAACTATTGTAACAATTCTTAAATAATATATCACATTAAAATATCATTCAAAAATTTTCACAATGATTTGCCAAAGTTATTCATTGTCTTGTTTCTCTGTTGAAACTCGTTCTATCAAGGCTCTCCACACATTTCCTGGTATTTTCTGATGTTTGTCTATTAAACATTGTAGTGCATCCTTTGTCTATGAGGGGAATGAAGGATGAGAAATATAAATTATTCATTATTATTGCATAATTCAATGGTAAATTACATTTAAAAATCAAAAGAAAAATGAATCGTTTTCAAAATACAATATAACATTAACCAGACATACAGTAATTTAACCCTGAAATTACAGAACCCACACAAATACAAAATATATAGATTTCTCATTGTGGAAATTAGTTTTCATTAGACAATCTATACTTTAAACACTACAAAATCAAATAATAAACATAGGAGTAGGTTTCAGCCATGCTGATACTGGGCTACTCTGATTTTGTGTTTGTTAAAAGGGAATTCTGTCTTCTGCTGAATGGCAAGGCATTCTGAAACTCCAAGCTCCATTGAGCAATGCAAAATCCTTTATTTATATAATACAGCGAGAGGAAAAAGTATTTGATCTCTTGCTGATTTTGTATGTTTGCCCACTGACAAAAGAAATGATCAGTCTATAATTGTAATGGTAGGTTTATTTTAACAGTGAGAGATAGAATAGCAACAAAAAAATCCAGAAAAACACATTTCAAAAAATCTATAAATTGATTTGCATTTTAATGAGTGAAATAAGTATTTGATACCCTATCAATTAGCAAAATTTCTGGCTCCCAGGTGTTTTTTCTACAGGTAACAAGCTGAGATTAGGAGCACTCTCTTAAAGGATGCCTGACCACCTGTTCACAATAGCAAATCAGTCAATCAGATTTCAAACTCTCCACCATAGCCAAGACCAAAGAGCTGTCCAAGGATGTCAGGGATAAGATTGTAGACTTACCCAACGCTGGAGTGGGCTACAAGACTATCGCCAAGCATCTTGGTGATAAGGTGACAACAGTTGGTGCGATTATTCGCAAATGGAAGAAACACAAAATAACTGTTAATCTCCCTCGGTCTGGGGCTCCATGCAAAATCTCACCTGGTGGAGTTTCAATGATCATGAGAACGGTGAGGAATCATCAACAACTACACAAGAGAATCTTGTCAATGATCTCAAGGCAGCTGGGACCATAGTCACCAAGAAAACAATTGGTAACACACTATGCCGCGAAGGACTGAAATCCTGCAATGCCTTCATGGTCCCCCTGCTCAAGAAAGCACATGTACAGACTTGTCTGAAGTTTGCCAATGAACATCTGAATGATTCAGAAGAGAACTGGGTGAAAGTGTTGTGGTCAGGTGAGACCAAAACCGAGCTCTTTGGCATCAACTTAACTCGCTGTGTTTGGAGGAGGAGGAATGCTGCCTATCACCCCAACAACACCATCCCCACTGTCAAACATGGAGGTGGAAACATTATGCTTTGGGGGTGTTTTTCTTCTAAGGGGACAGGACAACTTCACCCCATCAAAGGGACGATGGACAGGGCCGTGTACCATCAAATCTTGGGTGAGAACATCCTTCCCTCAGCCAGGGCATTGAAAATGGGTCATGGATGGGTATTCCAGCATGACAATGACCCAAAACACACGGCCAAGGAAACAAAGGAGTGGCTCAAGAAGAAGCACATTAAGGTCCTGGAGTGGCCTAGCCAGTCTCCAAACCTTAATCCCATAGAAAATCTATGGAGGGAGGTGAAGATTCGAGCTGCCAAACGTCAGCCTCGAAATCTTAATGACTTGGAGAGGATCTGCAAAGAGGAGTGGGGCAAAATCCCTCCTGAGACGTGTGCAAACCTGGTGGCCAACTACAAGAAATGTCTGACCTCTGTGATTGCCAATAAGGGTTTTGCCACCAAGTACTAAGTCATGTTTTGAGAAGGGGTTAAATACTTATTTCACTCATTAAAATGCAAATCAATTTATAACTTTTTTGAAATGTGTTTTTCTGGATTTATTTGTTATTATTCTGTCTCTGTTAAAGTAAACCTACCATTAAAATTATAGACTGATAAAATTATAGACTTTGTCAGTGGGCAAACATACAAAATCAGCAGGGGATCAAATACTTTTTTCCCTCACTGTATAATGTCCTAAACTATTCTTAGAGTATTAATTCTGTTATTAAACTATATACGATTGATAAAAATCCCAATTTATTCATCTATAAAAAGTAACCAGTTAATTTTAGGAGACTTCATAGTTTCATACTCTTTCCCACATCTTCACTGAAAAAAGTGTTCATGAACAAAGGCAAACTCTAATCTGGGAAGAAGAATAAATCATTATTTTTCATAAAAGTGAATTAGTGCAAGTAGGATGGGACTTATCACTTCTGGTCCATTTGAAATTTTGTTGAGGCGCTAAGATTAATCTGACTGATAGAGCTTAGAAACAGAATCGTTTCTGTAAATGGTTCCAACCTCAGTGAATTGCCTCTTTAAGGATGTGCAGCTCTCCCTTTCACTTTTATTTTTCTAAAAAGGTTTGAAAAACCATCTCTAATGGCTGTTGACTGCTGAGTTTTACTATCACATTGTTGATAGCTGATCTTTTATTCTTTGGCTCTACAAAAGTTTTTTAGGCTATGTAAATTATATCATAATGTACTTTTGCTTCTATATGATTGAACTGTAAAATATATTTTTATTTCTATAATTTTAATGAACTCATGAATTAATATGCTAACTTTTAAAACAAAAAAGAATCCCAAATAGTTCAGAATCAATTCATAAAAAAATTAAAAGCAGTTCCTAAAAATTTAAACTACAAACAATTGACCATTATGCATTTAAGAACAATTAGAAGTAAAAATTTAAAAGAAGTAGAGAATACTGCTGCTACATAAAAAATAAAACTCAAGAATTCCTTGTATTTTGGGAACTTTGACGAATTCCCTAATCTTTCATTCAGCTTAATTTTCAAACAATCCTGTGTTTTTGTACTATTTATTTGAATAAAAATTTATGTTTCGATCCACAATTTGAATCACAAAAATGTTCTCTAAACATCCATATAGTTAGTATAAGCTGAAAGTATTTTGGCAATCCATCCAGGAGTCTTTATTTTAACCTTGTGAGGTTATTTTACAAGGTTATTACGAGGTTATTTTAACGTGGTAACCTTGATAAGGATATTAATACTCTAAAAGGAAGATCTTACTTTTTCGGTCAGTTCTTCTGCTGTTATGTTTGGATCATATGGAATAGGATCTCCCAAATATGTCTGCAGTTTAACTGGAAAGTTTCCATACAGAAGAACTAGTGGCAAACGAAGATACTCATATATCGATCTTAATAATTCTGGTTAATTAAAAAAAGAGGGATTAATAGTGTAGCAGGTACAATTATGTATTTTTACCCATTTATTCATTTAAAAAATCCAAGAAGCAGTGATTCAATCACAAAACCTGTATAAAGTTGCTTCCTGTCACAAATCTGAACAGCAATTTAGTGAATGCTTCCAGCACCATCTTGAACTCTGCATTAGGAACTTAAAGCTGCACTGCAGCTTGCTAAAATATTAAAGGACAGAGAAAGATACCAGGGTTAAAAACTAGGATGTAGTGAAAGAAGAGGAGACAAGAGAGAGGTAACTGCAAGGAGAAGCATTGCTTGCAATTAGTCGCTATACTGGTTTGTAATGGTCTGGAACAAGTTTGGAGTCTGGAAGTGGTCTTCATGGAAGATGTCATTTCTAATTTCACCTAAAAGGATTGAGGTTCTCATAAATCTATACAATGTTGCTTCCTAACACAAATCAGAACAAGGTAAGGATGTTATGCCAGAGTCCTATGGAAGTCATTACCATAAAATTTGGTGATATCCACTAACCCAAATGATTCTAAAAGCAGATGTATAAAGTGATGGAAGGCAGTTCTATGAATAGCGGGAGCAATAGCACTTAGACTTATATTCCACTCCATAGTGCTTTATAGCACTCTCTGAATGGTTTACAAATGTCAACATTTACCCCCAACAGTCTGGGTCCTCAATTTACCGACCTTGGAAGGATGGAAGGCTGAATCAACCTTCAGCTAATCAGGATCGAACTCCTGGCTGTAGGCAGAGTTAGCTGGAAACACTGCATTGTAACCACTGCACCATCATGGCTCCTAAGGATTAAGGGCTATTGGTCTTGAAGACTCAATGTTACCTCTGCATTGGGAACATTGTGTTTTTAAATGCCAGTTATAAGGGACTCATGGTCAAAGAGGAATATGCTTCCACCTCCTATCTGTTTATTCTGTAGAAATTATCTGGTTGGCTACTAAATGGCTGCTTCTTGCTTGATCAAGAAGAACTGTTCTTACGAGTTAAATTTGTCAACAATAACAATTTTGATTTATATCCGCTTTATATTAAAGATACTGGACATAATGTTGCTGCCTCATATTTTCTCCATAACAATCCTGTGATATGAGTTCGACTAAGAGAAAGTGACTGAGCCACAATCACCCAATAGGGTTTTATGCCTAAGAGAATACTAAAACTCAGAGTGTCCCAGTTTCTAGTCAAGGACCTTAACCACTATACTAAACTAGCTGAGTTTTCAATTTTTTCATCTTTTTATTTTATCAAACTGTAATCTCTCAAAGGAGAAATATCAAATCTCAAAAGTAAATGATAAAAGATTCTCTATTGTCATGCAGAATAGCCAACAAATTCTACATGCCCAGACTGTAATGCAGTGATTAAAGAGATGAACATGGATCCATCTAGGGTACTTAATTTTGCATCTGTCCTTCATGCAGTCTCAGGACAACTTTACATTGTGACAGATTCATACTGCTGATCTGGTATTAAAAATGGGAAATCCAGTTATGTTGCTTTCAGCTGCCATAGAAAGACAATATATAAATGAATTAACAATAGTTTCTTCTTGTACAAGAGACCAAGCAGCTTATTTATATATTAGAACATGATATTAAAAACCAGAGCATTTTATTTAAAATCATATCCAGCATTATGGGCATAACAGAGCCAAAATGAGCATTAATTAGGACCAACAAAATATAATCACAAATGATTTAATACAATCCAATCCAAACAAAGTTGCATACTTATTTGTCCTCCAACTATTCGAATATGTTCCCGAATATTTCGTGTGAACGTGGGAATGATGGGCTGAAAGAATAAAGGAGATAACATATTAACAAATTATTTCCCATAATCAACTGATTTTATACTAAATCACAAAGTTATATACCAGTATAGGAAACTATTTCTTAGTCACATTTCCAAGAAACTAAAGTATCTTTTTCCTTTTTTTGCAAGCACTCAGTGGGTGAATTTTGTAACTTACAGGGAATTTGAGTCTTAGTCATTCATTCTCAATCCAACCTTCTCAATACAAAGTTAGATAAGTCTCCCATTATTGCAACTTCAATCTATAGGAATTATAGGTCTGCACTCTGAGAATATTTGAGCTAGAATGTTAAATATATTAAATTTTTGCACTGCTCTTTTATGTATGAAGTTCTCCACATTTCAGAAAAGCAACCTTGTCCTGCAAGCAGTTAACGAAATAGAAAGTTATCTAGGATATTCTCAAATGTTCATTTTCATCAAAGATGTTATGGAGAAATCTGAGATGCTGGTAATAATAATTTTGTCTGCTTTAAGAATGGGAGAGGCATTTTGCAAAATCTGTTGGCACAAGCAAAGCATTCATGCTTGAAAACATTCATTCAGCTTCTGTGTCTGGAAGCTCAGACAACTCTTTGAAGAACTTTTTAAGTTTAACTTTTTTAAGTTTCTATAAATGTATGCAAGGCAATACTTTCAGTGGGAATACCCTCAAAGCAAAGCAGTTGTGCAATACATCTGGGAAGGTTCCTGAAAACCCACAGAAGCATCTGAGGACTGTATCTGCTTCAATGCTTAAAAAACAGGTTTTTGCTACCACCTGGCTTTTTAATTTGTCCCTGTCAAGACTCTGCAGTCCTAACAGTGATGCATTTCTCCCTAAAAAAGTATCATACCAACCAAAGGAAACATAAAATAAGCCACAGATAGAGTATATTAGAATTTGATTCATAAAATTTTGGAGTACCAGTATTTGAATTGTTCAATGTCAGCTATTAATTAGCATTAATGTGGTATTAAGTAAAAATTATCACAGTACATAATGCCATATTATTTATATAAATATTATGGGAAAATTGTATTGAAAAATCTGAAGAGATACATTCTCATCTTGCCCTTTTTAATGCATAAATGGTTATGACTCTTTTTAATGTGTATACAGTTATAAAAGGGTTATATCAGCTGCTTTTATATGGCAAGAAAAGCCAAACAGAGGAGCAGACTAGAAAACATTTCCCTAACTTCTTTTTTCTGAAAAATTGGAGAAATTTGAAGAAGGGCATGCACTACTTTTAATTGATTTTTAAAAAATAATATACTAAATGATTAAAATGTAAATTAAATTGGTTTACATTAAGGAAGCATACCAAACTGATACAGAAACGAACATGCTCAAGGAACACATTTCATTAATTTCTAGAAATTTGTGGAAATTATTTTTTAAAAGGATCAGAGTAAGTATAATCTGATACCTCAGATTCTGTAAAGCAAAGAGAGAAAGCAAAGAAACTCCATAGATACAGTCTGAGACTTGTGTGTGTGTCTCTCCTCCCTCACTTCAACAGTTCTGATACAGTAATGTATAAAGTAAAAAATACATTTTTTTAAACTACACGTTTTTCAACAGTAACATTTCCCTTTCCTGCTTCTTTAACTAAAATGAAGAGAAGCTATATTTCTTAGAATTCAGCAGTTTGTATATGTATTTGGAACAAAATTTAAAATAAACTAAATCAATAAATATGCAATTGTTTAAAAAATACGTTTCAATTGTGCATACAAAACATACTTTTAGGAGTAAATAAAGTTTCACATAATACTTTTTAGAAAGTTAACAAACTAAAATTATATCTATAAAAGGTGCTGAAAATAAGTACTGTGAGGTAGACTGAATACTGACTGGCCCAAGAATCTGTGACTGAGGATGGGTTGAGTTTCCTTAGTATCAGTCCAACCCCCTAAGATCACTATAGGACACTGGACTGTTTCTAATTTGGCTGAATCACCTCTCTCCATCACATTGTTTCATATTGCTTAAAGTTTACCAGAAAGGGTTTATTGTCAGAAATATTATATTTCTAAGCATGGTATACATAATCAGCTGTAATCTTATATTCCAGTTACTCCCACAGAATACTTACTACTTTCGCGTCAATGGCCACTTGAGCAAATCCTTTGCGATTTCTCCACATAATAGTATAATTTTCATCACTGAACAGTGCTTCCCGTACTCCCCCTGGTGAAATTAGCACCAGTTCTCCATTCTCTAATACTTTTCTACATTCTTCTTGAGATCCATGCAGAGCATGGAACACATTAATTAATAACTGTATACCTGGAATTCATAAGAATCTGTTGTAGGACTAATATTGATATAAAATTATGATCTCTCCACAGATACTATATTTTATCAGAAAAATACAGAATAAACAATGAACTACAAAGCAGATGTAAATTATGAGAAAGACAAAAAGGATTAAATTTTCACCAATCCATATGTAATGAAATATCTTCAAATCAACACTCAGTGATAAGAATTATAAATTTATAATTTTTTTATAATGAAAATTTATCCTGATAAGAAATCTATCAATTAAATATCTTTATATAGTTTATGCAGTATATATATATTTATGCTGTAAAGTTTACATCATATTGATTATTTAAAAAGCACTTTCCCTCAACTATCAATACCCGGAAACAATTTAACTGTAATGTACAGTAGCTGCAAAAGGCTTCATGATAAGAAATTTGAAATCCAAAACTGATACAATGGTATATCTAAGTTTCTTTAGAGTGCAGTTACATAAGACTTCAGGATAGGAAATTAAATCTTAACAAGCCAGAATAATTGAATAATTAGTAGTTGAATCAATTGTTATTTAAAATAAAAAAAATAAAAATAAAAAAATAATTTAGTTTACTGCTATCTTGCAATATATATCACAACCTAACTATGAAGTAAAGCTTATCCATACAGTACATTATTTCAGATGTATAAATAATTTCTCTTAATTATTCAGGACAATTACCTGGAACTAAAAATACAAAATGATCAGCAACTATATGGAGGATTCTTCTTTTCCTGATAAGAACAGTGGCTAACAAGTAGAAAAAGTCTATGGGAGTTGCTCCATGATAAAAAATAATCATTGCTGGTCCATCTGGTAGTTTTTCAAGACCATGTACCTCATAACCTGTTATGGACAGAAATAATCAAGATTAGCATTTGATACCAAGTTTGTGTAAAAAAATATTCTTGACATATTAAAATTACGAAACTGCTGAATACAGGTACCAACTATAAGTACATTACAATGCATGGCAGTTATTCATTACATAACCCATAATTGCATAAATGGAGCTGCGCACACAAGCGCAGGCACCCGCGGCTTGCATGGAACCATCCCCTCTGGGGCCCCCACCAGTATGCAAGGCCAGAAAAGTTGGAGACCCCTGATCTGATGTACTTGCAACATTCCATGCCCATCTATTTTCCTTGGTAGCTGGAGTCTGTCAATGCATCCCGGATGCAGGGCATGATTCACTGTCATTATTTTTTTGGTCTTCCTATCCAGGGCTTTTAGTTCTGCTTCAGTCCATTCCACTATTCTAGCTGTGTATCTAATGACTAGAATTGCCCAGATGTTAATTGCCTTGATGGTATTTCATCCACTGAGTTTAGACTTTTAAAATCTTCTTCACTCTCTTGTTGTATTCACTTCTAATCTTTTTCTTGATTTTAGCATACTTGATGTTGTCAGCTTGAAGGATACCCAGGTATTTGTAGTGATCAACTTCATCCAGACTCTTGATGTTATTTCCATAGGGTATCTTGATTCCTTCAGTTTTCACTTATTTTTTCTGTTTGATGGTGGCACATTTCTCCAGTCCAAACTTCATTGCAATATTTTGGCTGTATATATGGACAGTGTTGAGCAGCGATTCTATTTCAGATGGTGTTTTTTCCATACAGCTTCAGATCATCCATAAATGACATGATGTAAAGTAAATGTAAAGGAGGTAGGATCTAGCAGATGTTTTTGATGTTTGATAGCCATGGTCTGAGTTATTCAGTATTGTTGACAGAGAAATCAGTGAAATGATAAACAGTAGAGGTGATAGTGAGTCTCTCTGAAATATTCCTCTATTGATATTAACTTCTCTCAATCTCTCATCATTGACCTGCAACTATGTCTCCCATTGTGCCATCAATTTTTTCACAAAGCTTCTATTGTTTCTACTGACTCCTGTTATTTCTAGGCACTTGATTATCCAATCATATGGCAGAGAGTCGAATGCCTCTCTGTAATCAGTCCATGCTACATTCAAGTTGGTCTTCCTTCTCTTGCAGTTTTTCAAAATCATCTTGTCAATTAGGAGTTAATCTTTTGTTCCTCTGCTGTTTGGGCAGTTTCCTTTCTGCTCAGATGGAAAGTTTGTTTTCAAGATGCTACCGGACTGCATCACCTATCACACCAGTTAGCAATTTGAAAGTTGTTGGTAAGCAGGTAAATGACCTGTAGGTACCTGGTACTGCCCCTTTTGCTGGGATCTTTCATTACCAGGTAGGTTTTGCCAGAGGTTAGCTACTCTTCAGTTTCACTTTTTTTGCAGTGTGTTGTTAAACTGAGTATAGACCAGTCAAATGTTTCAACCAAAAACTACGCAGTTCATCTTCCCCAAGTACTGACTAATTCTTGATCTTCCTTGCTCTTTTCTCTATTATTTCTGCTGTTATTACTGGTTCTTTCATTTCAGCTTTTTTTATTCTTATCCACATCCTTTAACCAAACTGTTTCTTTCTTGTATTTTTTGGGTTATCCCATATCTGCATGCGGAACTGCACTGTTTCTTCCTTGTCAGGTCTGACTGATTCACTGCGATCACTCCATTGATGGATTGGTAGAAATGTTTCTAATTGGATTGAAACTGGAGGTTCTGCCTATAATTTACAATTCAAGCTTTATATCTGCTGATTTCTTTCACCTGTTGTAACTTGTTTGCATCTAATCTCAACTTGCTGATCCGATTTTCCATTTTGGTCTGATCTTCCATTTTGGTGGTGTACTGTTTGGCGGTGTACTGTTTGGCTTTTTTCTTCTTTGTTGATTTTGCACCCCAGGTATTCAGTTATAATTGCAGCTGTGCTGTACATTAGTTGGTTTATGGAAATTCGCAGTCATCCAGGTCATAGTTATCCCAAAGATGCTTTTTTTCATGAGGCAACTCGACTTTCTTATTTTTTCTTTGAAGATCAGCTTCGTGGATGACAAGCGAAATGTCTTCAAAGAAAAACAAGAAAGTCTAGTTGCCTCATGAAAAAAAGCATCTTTGGAATTAGTTGGTTTGTTTCTTGAAGTGAGATGGTTCTTTTACTTGATATAGTAATATTTGCATCTTTTAATGTTTGTGCTAGCTCTTTCTTTGGAGCAAGCTTCAATGCAGGCAGCTTTATTCTGATGTTTTTGTGCTGTTCTAGGTGCTCAGTTATTCTTCTATTAAATTCTTCTACTTCTTTAGTTTGAGGGCTTTGTTCTTTCTGAGGTGGAGAAGAGGGTGCCTGTTTCCAAATGAAAACAATTCTATATTTCTACTGGATTCCTTTACTGCCAAAACCCCTTGTTTGCCTTTACATTCGGGGTTATTTCTGGCAAGGCTTTGATATCTTTGGTCAGGGTGGACCTTCACAATTCTTTCTGTTTCTGTGAATATTTTATTTTGTATTATAAATTGATGTTGATCTGCTAGCCTCATTATTTCTGATTCTGGAAATTGTTCTTTCCAGAATTGGTGCAATCATTTCAAATAACCTATTCTTGTTGGACTTGAATTGTAATAACAGATTATTTCTTTGTTTTCAATCACTGTATATTTGTGACTGGAGAACACCTTTTCTTCCAGTACCTCTGTAGCTGTTGGTCTTGGTTGCTCAGCCAACTATCCTGAGTCCTGTAGCCTAGGGGTCCCCAATCCCCGGTCCGTGGGCCAATACTGGGCCGTGGCATGCCAGCAACCAGTCCGCATAAACAAAGCCCCATCCACGGGATGCAGGCAGCACACAAAACCATGTCCCCTCCGGTCCACGGAAAAACCTCTCTCCACGGAACTGGTCCCTGGTGCCCAAAAGGTTGGGGACCTCTGCTGTAGTCCATTTTTCACCCGATATCCAGGAACTGCAAAATCTAGTGCGGATCCTGTTAAGCTGGGCGACAAACAAGCTGGTATGGATTTCTGTAATTTATGTCTCACCATATTTTTTTATGGGAAACACTTTTTATCTGACTTCTCTGATAAGACTATCCAGTATGGCTGAACCTTTGCATAACTGTCATCTTCCTCAGAGCACACAAATCTCACAACTATGTCATAATTAAAATGAAGATAGAGGGTTACAATACATTTACTTTCAAATGAAAAATCTATATACATTATCTCACACTTTTTTAATACAAAGGACAGATTTATCTCAGGTGAGACAGTCAATTTACAGCAATGAATTGTTTTGTAGACATTGCAGGAGATATATATGGTACTCAAAATCAAATTAAGTAATATGTAGCTTATGCTTTTTAATAGAACCTATTGGTCTGAATAATTGGTTGTTTTGCTTACTGCCATTAGAGTTCTTATCAGTGTAAAAATATGTTTTTACAATCAGAATAGTCCTGCAAGAATATTATGGGTTTGCTCTGCACTCCAGAATAATGGTGACAAAGTAGACTATCAGGTCTAGTAGTAATTTAATTAATCAATTATCCCTATAACTATATCAAAGTAAAAAATGAAAGTAAAATACCAGATCTAATTCCAGGGTAAAATAAATAAAAGAAAATACAATAAGAAAATACATTAAGTGGTAAATACAAAGACTCGGCATTCAGATAAATACATTGCCTTTACATGATATATTCCTGAAGACCATGTGGCTTCAATGCATTCAATGAATTGTGGCTGCTCCGAAAATGGCACACGCTTCCAGGACAAAGCCATTGATCCTGCAGTGTGACCAAGGACAAAGTGGCCTGCCCTCCTTCCCAATATGACCTCCAGAGATCTTCCAAAGGTACATATGTGATTAGTGAGACAGGTGGAGGAGGGTAGTGGTGGGGGGAGGAGGTTGGAAGCAGATCCAAAGCCTCCAATGATTGGGAATGAAGCATGGCGTGCCTCAGAGGGTGAGGAAGGCACCCCATGGCAGGAGGGATTGGTCCTATACTAGGCTTTCCAAGCCTCCCTCACCTCTGAGGCATCCCGTGCTCCACTTAATGACCACATTAGGGAGAACAAGGTCATATAGTCACTTTACTTAACAACCCATTGTAACTTACAGTGGTATGTTAAGTAGTACCTGTAATAAATTTATCATGAATCTTTGACATGTGAATGTCTGAAGCATAAATGAATCCTAGAATATCACCGACATATTGGCTTAAAAATCATTGGGACTAGATGAAATACAATCCCATCTAACACCTTTATGCAGATCTGGACATTTTGCTGCTTACCTTTGGGTATCCATGTCTTGTCTGCTGCATTGGAATCAGGGACAGGACAACATTGGTGGAGGCGGGCATACAGTTTTGCATACATGTCAGCCATGATTCCAATTAGGCTTACTAGTACATAATTTTTGGGGTTATCTTTGTTTCATTTTTCATATATAGGGACTATAATGGCAATGTTCCATCCGATGGAATACGACCTGTATTGTTTATATGAAAGAGTAGCCCTGAGAATAGGGGCCACCAATCAACCTGTATCCTGAAGAGTTATAAGGTAAAACATTTTCTCCAATCCTTATTAGATTTCAGAGCCATGTTTAGTTAAAGAAAGCACTGTGACAGAGTTCACATATGCTGGATCATTTACTCAAGACATATTAAGACTGTAATAGAAAAATAAACAGCTCAAGAAAAAAGAAGCATCATTTAGATTTACTGTTATGTGTGAATCAAATATCTCTTTTCTCTCTTAAGATATAGTGTTCTTGCAGTTATTAATCTACCCTGAATGAACCATTTTATAAAAAGTGATCAGCTTTTTGAAACAATGATCTCATAATGAAATAAGGACTTATGAGAATGTATCATTCTCATAATCTCTAGAATTTCATCCTGAAAGAAAAGCAACATGGACTTGTAGTACCAACAACGTTGACTTTGTAGTATTGTTGTACTTGCTAAATAACATAAGGTTTTTTGTATTTTGATATGCCTTATTTTTCTCTTTTTAAATGTATCATTAACAGTTTATCAAAATCTTGTAGACTGGAATGTACAGTAAAAAGGTTTTTCCCTCAGTAATAGGACTGTGTAACTACTGACTGATTGATACATTATAACTTTCACAAACTGCAAGATAAACTATTTTTTACTCTTCAGCAGAGAATAGGGCAGGAGTGAGTTTGGATAACAAAATGTCTGTAGTTTAATCTTCTGGGAAGGCAAAGAACTCTTTCAGTGTTAATTGCCATCTGGTTTGTCTCTTCATGGACTCTAAATAACCTTATGACTGTTTTTCTCATTAACATTCTACTTTCTCCACCACATATGTAGAAGCTCATTTAAATTGTCATGCTAAGAATATTATGGGATAGCATGTACTGATAAGTTACTGAGCATGTTCTCTAGATGCCTTATGACTTAAATTATGCTACCCAATGAGAGAAAACATTCCAAACCCAATATGTTTGACCTGCATATAAAGTTATTCCTTCCTTTCCTATGGGTCTTGCACCTTGTACTTATGGGAGACTACCAGGCTGGCCAGTACACAAATAGAATCAACTACAGCTTAAACTGTGTCCTGTTAACATCTAGATGAAGACAAATCAGATGTCAACGCTGCTAACATCGGATGTTCTTGCTTTGACAACAGATGGAAATGCAGCCATTTTCTCTATTGCTTTTAGAATTAGTTGATGCTGGGAGGGGGAATAGGGATGAGAGTCCAGCTAGTCATAACAATAATAACTTAGTTGTGGGAACCCAAGGACATTGGGCCCAGAGCTGATAGTGTTTTGGCAGGCTGGAGGGCTGGGGAGAAAGCCCCCGCTTCAAGCTAATTGGGGAATGTGATTTATGACTGTTTATTGGAGGAGGGAATTGCACTTTGTTACTTTGTATCCAGGGGAAGGGAATTTAGTTTCTGGTTTCAACTATGTAGTGCCGATACTTTGTTTCTCGAATAAAAGATTCTTTAAGGTAAACAATGCCTCAAAGTTCTTTTGAAGAGTTTCATCTGTCGGAACCTTGACATCAAAAAACTTTGGGCAATTCCTATAAGCTTGGCATTCAGAGAAATCATTCATCAATAAACACACACAGATAAACACATCACTTAAAAGTCACAATCAAAAGCCAAGGAAGGAGACAAACAGCCTAGAGCAGGAGTCCTCAACCTGTGGACCACAGCCTGGTAGTGGGCTGTGGCCTACTGGCCACTGGGCCATGGGGCAGGCTGGCCAGTGTGCATGTGTGCACACACATCCCATCACTTGTGCTAACACTGCGGCCGCAGGGCACAAAAACAGGATGGCGCACCACGGACCGCAGCTGCGCGTCATGGTGCAAAAATGGGATGCAGATGCCATGCCTCATGGCACGAAAATGGGTGCTACCACACCGCGGGGTGCAAAAACAGGCCGCTACCACACTGCAAGGTGCAAAAATGGACACCACACTGCCGTGGGGCACAGAAATAGGTCACCACCACACCGTGGGGTGCAAAAATGGGGTGCCACCACGCTGCAAGATGCAAAAATGGTTGCTGAAGCGCACAGAAACAAGGCGCTGCACCACACAAGAACAGGATAGGGTTAGTATCACGCGGGCGCTAGCCCTGCCCCATTTGCGGTATATGTGTACTTGCGGCCCTGTGCGCATATGCACGCACACATGTAAAATGCTTCCCCTCCTTTTTCCTCCGGTCTTCCAACCGACAAAGGTTGGTGGCCTCTGGCCTAGAGCACATCTCCTCCAGCAGCCAACATTCAGAAAGCAGAAAATAGCACCAGATAATCAAGGAAAAAATAACATGATCAAGAAACCATCGAAGAACCCATACCCTATCAAGATTGGCACATCAAACAACTATACACACATATGGAGCAACAAGCACCACTCTTACCTGTGCTGATAATTTTACCTGGCTGGATAATTACATGTCTGCAAGAAGACAACCAAGCTCTCAGAGCACCAAGAACACAACAAAGATAATAATAGTAAATATAAAAACTTAGGACAAATAGTTTTATAAACGGGCCTGAGAAGACGTCTGGCATAATTCTGAATGAAAATACAAAAAAAGTGGCAGTGAGCAACATTTGAGAAGTGCTAGGTGTTTCTTAATGCAAGCATGGAAGCAGAGAGATGTTTCATAGGTAATAGATGTTTTCTCCTTCAGATTGGAATGGGAAAGGAAAAAAGGCCTGAAAAAGGAATGAAGAAGTGGTGTAAAATCCAGTTTAAAAAGTATTAGTAACTTCTTGTACAGGTTAAGAGAAACTTAGTTACTCAAGAAAGAAAGACTAGAGTAGTCTGTGGCCCCTAGCTGATACTGAGAAACAAGTCTACAATTGGGACAGGCAAATCCCTTGTCAGGATACATAGGTAGAGGAAGGATACTTTCAGCTACAATATCCAATAGTTTCTACCAGCCAGGTATCAGGAGAAAGCATAGTAGATGCTGTCAGAAATTTAGGGAATGTCAAATGCAAAAGAGAAAATAAATACAAACTGCAATGGTAGAAGGACCTACAGTATTTATGCTGGAACCTTTTTCAAAAGTGGGTACAGACACTTGTAGGCTGTCTTTTCCAAGAACAGCTGTAGGAAATAGACATATACTGGTAGCTTGTGATTGCACACACTAATATTCAGAGGAAGTTACAATATAAGCCACCATGGCAAAATGGAGAGACGAGGGATTAATGGAAATCTTTAGCAGATTTAGCATATCTACTTAATCTATCCCTTGACAGATTAAGGGAACAATTTTAAATTAACCCTCCTAATATAGCTCCACAATGCTTTGTGAATGAAAGGATTGCAGACTAGTTCAAATCACCCATGAGCACACATGGGCTAATGGATTATTTAAGTCAGAGTCTCCAGAATATTTTTTTAAAAAAATATTCACTTCATTCCATTCATTAGGACATTTGATTGCCATCTTTCATTCTACATAGAGAAATACCACAGGCCTCATCAGGATTTAGTCCTTTTGAATTACTATATTTAAGATAGAGAATAGGGATCTTGGATGTAGTTTAAAAAACGTTGGATAACCAGAACTGAATATCCTAAACAACTGATTGAATAGGTACTAGTTCAAACTACAGTCTCTTATCAAATTCCCACAAGAACACTTAGCCTTGGCACAGGATTCACAGAAGAGGTGGTATGATAAAAATGTCTGGCAATATAAGGGCTACTGTTATGATGAGGCACCAAATGTAAAGTGCAATGACAAGTTACCTCCTCCACTGTGAAACAAACCCATCATTGGAAGCTATCAAATTGAGCTGCGTAATGAAAAATGTGAGCTTTACAATGCTAACTGCTTGAGAAAAGAGCAAGTTCTCCTGAATAAGGATAATCAAGTTTTCAAGGATTAGAGAATTTGAAGGATTAGATAGGATGAAGGATTAGAGAGGGAGGATTAAACCAGGGGTCCCCAACACCTGGGTTGTGGTCCACTATCAGGCCATGGCCTATTTGCAACCGGGGAGCGCAAGCAGCAGGCTGGTGCAGACATGCAGCTCAAGTTGCGTGAGCGGTGGGCTGATGCATGGGCACATATGCAAACAGCTCAACTTGCACAAGTTGAGCTGCACGTGCATGCCAACCGACTTGCATGAGTAGAACTGCACATGCATGCGTGCTCATCCGCCGCTCATGTGGCCTGGTTGTCCCCTCTGCCGGGCTGCTAAGTCAAAAAGCTTGGGGATTGCTTGATTAGACGGTACTTATAATCAAGAAGTACGGATCAACCGAGAACTATCTCCATTACAAAAAGAAAAACTAAACTGATCCAGATCTTCTAAACTACATTTATCAATGTCTCTGGAACAACCACATTATTTGAATATGGGCATGCTTTAGGTACCAACTTCTAGAGAGTGTTGGCTATCAGGATCCAGAAAGAAAACCTTTTCTCCTGTGGCACCCATCCTTTGGAACATCATTCCCCCTGAGATTAGACATGGCTTTGTGCTCAAACCTGGAGCTTTGCTGGCTGAGGAATTCTGGGAGTTGAAGTCCACAAGTCTTAAAGTTGCCAAGGTTGAGAACCCCTGGGTTAGAGCCTGTCTCATTTTATGAATGATAGGTTACATCATGTTTGGCTACTATATGTTTTTATTTTTGTTTTATTTTACATATTATAAGTTATTTCTTTCACTGTAAGCCACTAAGAATTGTGTAAAAGTGAAATGGGGGCCATATAAATTTATTTAAATAAATAAATAAATATATGTCAATGACATGAGGGGATGCCAAATAATAAGACATAGACCAGTGATGGCGAACCTTTTAGAGACAGAGTGCCCCAAAACTGCCCCGCCCCCCGCCCTGTCCCCACCCCGCCCTGCCCGAGGGCCACCCACCAACTCCACAGCCCACTGCAGATCGCCCAGGCAGCCCTACAGCTCCATGGCCACCACACCCTCTGCCCGCTCCCTCCATCATCTGCGTGTGACGGGGCGTGAGGGCGGAGTCTTGTGTCTGCTGCCCAGCTGCCATGTGCTTGGCTGCGCTGCTCCATGTGCACCGCGCCTGGGAACAACTCTCCTCCAAGGGGACTGTTGGTGGGGGGGCGCTGGGGGAGGCGGGGCTGGGGCAACGATGTGCTTGCCGACAGAGAGGGCTCCGAGTGCCACCTCTGGCACACATGCCATAGGTTCACCATCACTGACATAGACCATATTTATTCCAAAAGGATCCCAGAATACATTGGAAAAAGAGGTGGTAAAATGTTGAAATTGGAAATGTCTACAGGTACCCTTGACTTAGTCATGATGAAATCTTACCCCCTAGTGATAGATAATCTCACCCAGGAGCATCAGGTAGATACTAAATAGGAGTGAAGAAAGCACTGATTCCTCAAAGCAGGGGCCACAAGTTAGATCTTTTGCTCCCAATTAATCTTTTGTTCCCAATATCAACTGAAAACTGAAAACAGCTTTGCAGGAAGGAAGTGAACTAGGACAACACAATGCTCCCCAGTCCTAAGCCCCAGAGTCATTCCAGAATGCAATGGTTGATGGTATTGAAAGCTGTAGAGAGGTCAAGTAGAGCAAGGACTTGCTACCCTCTTGCTCTAACCACTACCTCCATGTAGCTCTTGTCAGAGATCCCAAAACATGACCAAATGCTATTTCCATCCTTCATCTAGGCCTGAAGTCCAACTAAAGGGATCCAAATAATCTGTTTCAATCTGGATCCTCTGGAACTTCAGCATGACTGCCTTCTCAACAACCTTCTACAAAAAGAGAAGGTTGGAGACAGGATGAAAATTGTCCATCAGGGTAACATTGAGTAACCACTTCTTAAGAAGAGGGTGCGTCACAATCTCCTTAATAGACTGGGGCATCACCCTCTCATTCATAGATGCATTATCTACTGCTAGTATCCACCAGCATATCATCCCCTGGGAAATTTTTACCAATCATGTGAGACACAAATCTAACCCACAGATGTCGGAGCTCACATTCCTTAGGATCCTGTCCACTTCCCCATGACAGGGTCAAATTCCCATGGTACGAATTCACATAGACATTGTCTTCATTTCTGCACAAAGAAGATTCCAGGAGTTCCAGTGACCAAAAACATGGAAAGTCCAGCCAGAAGCCTATCATCCTCCACACCAAAAGGTCCAGCTGTCACCCTTGGGGCAGACCAGGAGAACTCATGTTTTTCGCAACTTCCATCACCATCACACAGCCAGCACCAACTTAATAGAGGCGACCACATCACAAAATCGCACCTGAGTTCCTGAAACACACCATACATAAAAACTGCCATTTTGTCCCCAAATTAGGGAAACATTTCCACACGTGGAGTTTCTCTTATATTTCTGTATGCCCCTTTTTTACAATGTTAATGCATTATCAACTTAGGAAAGGGTAAAATTATAAACTGAAATAAAAAACCTCTGACATACTAAAAGCATTATTTTTAAAAAAAATTACAGGGAATTGTAAATAAGCATTATTAAATTACCCAGTGACTTTATGAATATTTGCCCTTCAGACTGAGGATAATTTAATTCACAACTATCATGCATAAGAAGAATGGTAGGATACTTACCATTCCATATTCTTGCATGAGCATACCATATAGTTGCCAACATTTGTCTTGCACCATCCCAGAAATCATTCAAGTGACCTTCTTTTATGTCTGTCCTTCTTTTGTAAATATGAACAATGATAGCAGAAATATAAAAGAGGAGGAGAAAAACTAGTGGAAGCAGAAATCCTATGAGTAGTGGCATAAATAGCCATATGAGATAGATGAGGTAACTCAAATATTCTCCCAGGCGTTCCACTCCAGTCCATTCTTCTAATACATAAAGCATGCATCTTAAATAGGATATGAATATCTGTTCTGTACCACAGGATTCATTTTGGTGTATCATGTTCTGTTTAAAAAGGAAATAAAACATAAAACATTTTAAAAGTCCAGACCATCATATATTTGTCCTTGAATTGTTAATTTGACTTTTAACTATTACATTGTATCATTAGAGAAAATACAAAAATGCAAATCTACACACGTCACCTAAGAAATGAGTCCAATTAAACTTAATAAAGCTTAATTCCAAATAAATGATTATAGAATTGCAGTCTTATATAGTAAATGAACATGTACTATGGTCACGGCCAAGTGTACCATCCGATCTAAGAACAACAAATCTGAGATCCTGACATACTTGTTTAGCTTGAAATTCTTGATTTTAACTTCATGTACTACTAAACAGCAATACAAGTTTTGTAATATTATGCAAAGCTTTCGTGTGATCCCTTATTTAATGCTGTACTCTAGTATCACTCTACCATTATACTATATCAAAAGGAAGTAACTTCAAGCATTGAAACCTCTAACATCCTAGAACAGTGGTGGCGAACCTATGGCACGGGTGCCAGAGGCGGCACTCAGAGCCCTCTCTGTGGGCACGCGCGCCATCACTCCAGTCCTAGGCCTTCAGCTGGGTTTTATAAAAGCTTTTCGCTTTAGGCCTCCGTTGCCGTGTACAAAAAAAAAATTCAATCTATCAGTCAATTTCAACTTCTCGCGAGAAAAAAAAAGATCTTGCAAAGTTGGAATTGATTGATTGAACTTTTTAGTCCCACCCAGTCTGTTGTTACCACCGTAGTCACGCCCACCCAATGGGCCACACCCACCCAGCACCCGATGATGCATAAGTGGGTTTTGGGTTACAGTTTGGGCACTCGGTCTCTAAAAGGTTCGCCATCACTGTCCTAGAATATATAAAAAATCAACTCCACATCCCTACAAAATACCCTTATTTTTAAATATGCATGTTTAGACACAATAGTCCAATTCATGCAAGGCAGAGTTATTGAACACTCAAAAGGGGGGTGAATTGGTGATATGTTCTTGAAATGGCCTCCTATCTCTTCTTGCAATTTTCTCAATCTATAAGAGTTTGAAAAGGTTGCCTCTTTACAGCAAAACCACAGAGAATCCTGTGGCACCTTAAAAAGATTTCCAAATTATTACCACATAAATTTTTTTGGGCTACAAATCTATTAGAGGCAACATCCATCAAGAAGCTGATTATGTAGACATAATAAATTTATCCACGATTGGCACCTGTCAGAAATGATTTGACACATGCATTAAATAATCTAGGTTCAGGCAGCCACTGGGAATTAAGATACACACTAATCTTTGATGATTTTCCTCCACCTGGGATTACTGGCTGATCATGCTTACTGGGAAGAATTAATGTTGCAACTTATCCCGAGGGTAACAGACTGGAAAAGCTGTCTGTTGGATATGCTTAATTTCAAGAAAGATGATCAGATGCAGCTTCTCATCTGCTCTTCAAAAACCTCTGGCTGGTACAGATTCTTCTCCAGTTTCACCTATCCTGTAAATTAGATTAACATTTTAATATGAGAAAGAGAAGGGGATTCTGTTCTTTTTCGTTTCATCCTACCAAAACCCAACCCAAATAAGGCCTTCAAAGCTTTGAATGCGATAGTTTCTTCACTTCGACACCCGCAGGATTCCTCTCGCAGTGGCAAAGGAAGAATACCTCCGGACTCTCGCTTTTACAATGAATTCCCTTGGGTGCCTTCAAGAAGCAGAACCGTCTCCCTTCAGGTTATACCGGCAGGATTTTCTTCCGACTGGGACGAGCCATGGAGAAGAGCTTTCAGGACAGACTGACAAGGAAGTGTCCTGCGCTCCGCGGGAATCAAGAAAAGGTTTTGGTTTTTTTGCCACAAAGGGTGCAACGAGGCCGGTCAGCCGAAAGGGAGCCCAATGCCAGTGCTGTCCACCTCACGGCCGGAATTGACTAACCCGGGTCAGCCCAGCCAGGGAAGAGCGGCCCGTCCGTCTCCCTCGCCCTCTTTCAAACGCAGGAAACGCTTCGCCGTCCGAAAGATCCCAGCTTTTATTCTGCTTTTCCTCTCCACGCCCAGAAAGGGCGGTATTGGGATCGGGCGCATCTACCCTAACCTGCGGCTCGCAACCCGAGAAGCGGAGCCCTCCGAGACGCGTGCCCGGGGCTCCTTTGAAGCTAAGAAAGGGGAGCCCATTCCAGCCTCCTACCGTGGGGCGCTTCCGAAGGAGGACCGGCGCGCACGCGCCTCGGAGGGTTCCGCTTCTCGGGTTGCGAGCTGCAGCGCCGCCATAAGTAGACCAATAAAGAGATCCACCGTCTTTAATACAGAAGGGGGGCGGGGGAGGCGGTCGGAGTGAAACCAGCCTTAAGTGGGAGCTAATAGGTGAACGAATAAGCCCGATATCTCGCCTTTCCCCCAGAAGCCCCAGACGGCATACCGCTTTTCCCCATTCCAGTTGTATCCTTCTAAAAAGTTGTTGGAGCCACCCTATTGGTCCACAGATGAAAGGGAAGCGTGACAAACCGTGTTGCCGGAATCCGCCAATACTCGAATTCAGTGTTTTGCCTGGTCTGCAATCAGGCTATGTGTTCACAAGACCCTGAATCAGAAAGCAAGTGACCTCTTTCAGCGAGTACAGTTGTGCGATCGGCACCAGTGAATTATAATTCCATACGAATCGTCTCGTCACTCTAATTTCTGTCTCTATCAAGCTCGAAGTCCCTGGACCAGGGGTAGGCAACCTTGGCTCTTTTATGACTCGTAGACTTCAACTCCCAGAATTCCTGAGCCAGCTATGCTGGCTCAGGAATTATGGGAGTTGAAGTCCACGAGTCATAAAAGAGCCAAGGTTGCCTACCTCTGGCGGCCTGGGCGATGCTGAAAGTAAGGCAAGACTTTGGCGCATGCTCGTTTTGCTCTGTGGCACTTCCTGTTTTTCATTTGCTCGACGCTTTCGTTCGCCGGGGCGTGAATATATATAGACCTCAGAGAATTTTGGATGCCTGCTCTAAACGATTTTGTATATCGTTACTCTATTACTCAGTCTGTAACAGTTCCAAGGGGAGACATATTAGCCTTTTGCAGCAAAAATGCAAAATGTTTATGACCTTTAAGTAATAATTGGGGAGGGTCTGTTTTATCTGTTTTTATATTTCACGTTTACTTTCTAACGCACAATCTTTTTTATGCATGTATTTCAGATTAAAATGTCTTCTGTTGCGGTTTCTGGACAAGGATACAAAGACCTTTACTTGAATTAGCAAAACTATTATAATTCAGAATGAAGCAGATGAGCCTAAAATCTTTCGGCTCCTCTACATTTTAAATTGCTATGGCAAAAAGATGTCTGTATAACTTTGACTAGAAGACCATCATCCCCCCCCCCTTTTCTGGTTCCACTTCAGAGAGGCACTGCTGAGCGTGTGTGACTGCCTAATGGAAGTCTATAGCAAAATATAGTAAGTTTAGAAGTATAAGCTGTTCTTAATGGTCACCTGAGATGCTGCAGGAATGTCTCCCTCACCCTCATTTCTCTAACCAACCATGGATTGCAGAAACAGAAGGGAAGATATTGGTATAATCTGTATTAAAAGACCTGCTTGCCCCCGCTTTATCACATAGATTTTCTGTACATATCCAACCATCTACTAGTAGACCTGTGATGTGTCCTGAATGGCCAGGCAACTTTGATGCAGGTGTGCTGAAACTGCAAGGGGAGTTAGGCAAAGAGACACCAACCCATGCTCAGAGCTTTGACCTACAGCCAAACAAAGAGAGTAATATGGAGAAAATAAAATTCCAGGTAAAATGTTCTTCAATCTGTACTTTTGGGGGAAAGGATGAGAAGACCCATTTCCCTGATTTCTTACCTTCCATTATTTCTTTTCCAAGGAACTGGAAGTAAGCATTTCCAGAGTGGAATGTAAAATAATGCCTCCACCTTCATAAAATAGGGATATTTCTTTAATTGAAACATTAAAATAGTCCTTGAATTTAGCTTTCCACATAGTGGCTGCTGTCACCATATACTTCTACCAACAATGAACAAGTTCTAAAAGCCTTTGCCTCACTTTGCCTCTTAACTGAAATTCTGACAGTCTTCATTTGACTTAAACAAAATATCCCACAAAAATATGTCTTCATTGGGAAAAGAGAGGTTTTATGTTGACAAGTCTGGACTGTGGCAGATGGAATTGAATGGTGAGATCCAATGCTGTGACTGCCTCTTGGGTGGTTCATGAGGTGCAAACATATTTCCTTCTTGTGCTATCAGACTTTTCTTAATCACTTTTAAAAAGTTTTGCTCTGAATTGATAGTAGTGCTATATTCAAGGAAATTTATGTAACACCGTCTGTATCCCCAAATACCTCTCATTACAAATTTTCCCACCAAAGCCTGGGTTCATGTTACTTAGGCTTTCCTTCTAGGTGAAGCGTTGTGATGATAGTCCATGAATCATTTTTTGGTTCTGAGTCATAATGAAAACCCCTTCTTTATTGGCTGTCATGATGCTATAAAGAAATTTTTCACCTTCATTGTCATGATGCTATAAAGAAATTTTTCACCTTCATTGTCATCTAGACCCATACCAGTCGGGCTTCAGGCCGGGACACAGCACGGAAATGGCATTGGTCACGTTGGTCAATGGTCTCTGGAGGGCCCGGGACAGGGGTTATTCCTCTGTCCTTGTTCTTTTGGACCTCTCAGCGGCTTTTGATACCGTGGACCACGGTATCATGCTGCGGCGTCTCGGTGGGTTAGGAGTGGGAGGCACTGTTATGCAGTGGTTCTCCTCCTTCCTCACCGACCGTACGCAGTCTGTATTGGCAGGGGGACAGAGGTCGACT
>NW_015387586.1:351052-368963 GCF_001527695.2 Protobothrops mucrosquamatus
CCCTGAGTCCTGTTGGGAGAAGGGCGGCATATAAGTTCAATAAAATAAATAAATAAATAAATAAATGGTGTTTCAATTGCCAGCAAGACTCAATTTTTGAAGCTTTCATCTCTGCCAATTCAAACATTTAATGTAATTTGTATAAAATTAATGGGGCTTGACTTTGGTATAAAAATATAAATATGCATAAATATATTTTTTCAAAAAACCATTTAAATGTGTCTATAAATCTACTGCTTATTTTTGAACCTCAAGCTGGAGAGGAGTATTTACATCTTTCTCTGTGTTTGGAAATGTGTTGCTTAACATTAAACTCTACCCTTTTGTTTTACTTGATGAAAGATCAAAGGAGTGTGGCTCCCTGAGCTGGAAATGAATACCTGATGACAGACTGCTTAAAGAGGAAGTTCCTTTTCATTTTCAAAAGCCTAGCACAGAAGTCAACTCCTGAAAGATAGTCTACAAAATGTCACCAAGGGCCTAAATTATAGGTAAAAGGTGTGTACTCATGTGTATATGCAAAGGTTTGTGGAAGAGGTGTGTGTGCATGTTTGTGTTATTCTAATGGTCTGGCAGTTCATCAACGTTCGTTTGTTAGTATTTGTTTACTAAAAATTAACTAAGAATGTTAATTCTTCCCTATATGGATTTGGGCTATTGAATATTAGTTTTTGTGTGCTCATGGAATTAAATCTTTTTGAGATTTTCTTTTGTTAATCCTTTGACTTGATTGCATTGCATCTAGAAATGCTTAGACTTGCAACACAGTATTTGTTTGCAGTAGTGATGAATATCTATAACTCGGGTGTAAGATGAGGGTGAAGTTTCGTTCTCCAAACTTGTGTTGGTTTCTGAACGTTTCATTACCAGGGCAGGAACAAATAGCTGAAGATGTTACCTAGCCTGGTAATGAAACGTTCAGAAACCAAACCACAAGCTCGGAGAACAACCGACCCTCACAGTATTTGTTCCTAATGTTACCGGCAGATCAATTGGAAAAATTACAGGTAATCCTTGGTTAATGCCTGGTTACTTTGTGGCCTCTTCTGACCATTGTAAAATGTCACACAAAAGCCCCACAGTCATGTGACTATATTTCAGGTATAGGCAACTCATTCAATTTACAACCAGTTTTAGTATTCCATAGTCATGTGCCCTGATTTGCGACATTTTTTTTGCTGTTTTCTGTTAGTAATGCCTAATGCACATACCAGATTTACTTAAGGACCACAATGCTTAACAACCACAGGGGCTCACTTTACAGCCATCATTAAAATGGTTGTGAAATTGAGTCCAGTCATCTAGTTGATTATTTTGATGACTATCCTGACTTACTACCAAAAGTCCATCTGTGGTCATATCAAGGACTACCCTGTATAGGGGCACAGTATATATTCCAAAAGAGTTCCATTTAGAAAAAAAGCCACTGGAACTTTATGTTTTAGATAGAATATCTGAGTTTATTCATAAATATAAAGATCAAAAACATGACTAAAGAATAAGTCCAATTACTAACATTGGATCTCCAAAGAAGCCTCAATAAATACATTCTCTTACAAACCCAACTTCAGTTTTCAATGAAACTAGCTTGAGATCATTTGTTTTCACACAATTATCTTTTATTTATTTTAGCTTTTTTATTCATTAGCCAAAATATCTGCTTAAGTCCAATCTTAAGACTATTTGCACAACCCTCTACATCAGAGCTATACAAGTTGTAGATGGAAAAGGGCCATATTAATAAATTAAAAATACTAGCTGTCTGCAAAGAAATAGCTGGTATGTCAATTACAGGTAGCCCTCGCCTTACGACCACAATTGAGCCCAAAACTTTTGTTGCTAAGTGAAACATTTATTAGGTGAATTTTACCCCATTTTACAACCTTTTTGTCACAGTTGTTAAATGAATCACTTCAGTAGTCAAATTAGTAACACAGTTGTTAAGTGAATCTGGTTTTCCCTTTGACTTTGCTTGTCAGAAGGTCGCAAAAGGCAATCACATGACCCTGAATTTTGATCACGTGACCATGGGGATGCTACCACAGTGGTAAGTGTGAAAAACGGTCATAAATTACTTTTTTTCAGTGCCGTTGAAAATTTGAATGGTCACTAAGTGAACTGTAGTAAGTCAAGGACTACCTGTAATTTTCCGGTGGCCGGTGGAGCAGCAACAGAGCTGGCGTCATTGGTGAGGCCTGGAGGTGTTGGAGACATTCAGCAGTGTTTCTTTGTGGCAATAGTGGCAGATCCTTCCTGGTGGTGGTAAAATTATTTTTTTATATTATTAAAAAAATAGGACTGATGGGCTGCATGCAGGCCATATCTTGTACTAGCCTGCTCTACATGCTTACCCAGACAGACCATCAGTTTGAATAGGGTTGATACAAACAACATTTCCTAAAATTTCCTTCCACTCAAAATACAGCACCATAAAAATTTACTTTGTTAAAAAATGTCTGGTGAAATATTGCTTCAAGATAGCCTACAAAGATTGCCTGCTTCCCAAAAACCCTATGGTGAAATTCTTTACCATTAAATATATATTGACAGGTCCACTCCAATACATATTGCAGTGAAGCACAACACAAATGGCATCTTATTCAATATAATTTTAATATTTTTTTAAAAAATATATTTCTTGGATTTATATAGCTGCCTATCTTACATTAGCAGTTCTGGATGGCTTACATAGTTTAAAAACAATAGAGTAACGAAATGTACAGTATAAACAGCAGCCAAGAAATCAAACCAGTCTAAAAAATATTGATTAGTGTGATTAATGAATCTAATGAAATGGTTGCATTATTCAAATTCATATATTTAATAAACTCACAGAGTAATTATAGAAAGCAAAGAAACACAAAATATCCCCTAAATTCAGGCATTCTACCAACTCATCCTAATTTAGCATTGCTATGATTATGTTTATGTCATTCAATTATAGCAAATATTTGTTCTAATTACACTCACGCTGTTTTTCTTTGACAGAATCTGCCTTTTATCCATTTTGCACACATAAAGATGAGCAGTGTCTAAAATCTCCACCATGATTGCATATATGTAGTGTTGCATTAAATGAATTTTGGATCTCCTTCTAGGCAACTTCTTCTCAAATTGTAACTCATACTAAGTCTAGTATTGCATCATTCACTAATCATGACCTACCTGTAATTACTTCAAAAGTTTCTAAGTAACATTTCAACCCTGAAACACCTTGTGAAAAGCTACTCGTTCTTTTTTCATGCAGATGAAAAATTGCATAATACTTTATCCTTTCTTTGCCAGAAAAAGTATAATACTAAATTAGATATTAACATACATTAGAAATTTTGATATCCTGTATGATTCTGAAAATCATAATTAGCAGTATGCTGCCTCATTTGGCCTTATCGTTACATTTGACCAATTTATTCCTTTTTCTTTTCTTTGTGAAATCTTTCCAAAAAAGCCCGACAGATGCTTCCAGGAATTTGCTGATGTTTTCTAATTAATGAATGGAGTGCAATTTGGGTCTGAAAATGAAAGTAAAGGAAAAGGAAAAAATAATAAAACATTTCATTATCACAATTATGTTGGTAATAAGGATTCACTAGAAGAATAAATTATATATTTATGAAAGCTACATCCTGGGACTCTCAAACCCAAGTACCATCTTGGATTTGTTCTGTGTCCCCAAAAGGTTTGGAACAAAGGGAGGCATTATATAAAAATATAGCTGCTGTTTAACTTTTTTATTCTCAGAGAAAAATATACAGGCTAGGAATATCTTGAGAAATGATATGTGCTCCCTCCAATTCCCCCATCTAGACTATAAGGTCTATCAGATTACTACTCTTCTTTTTTAATTTTTTAAAAATAAAGCTCTTCTATTCTACCACCCATTACTATATTAGACCAACACAGTAGAGTCCTTCAAGTTTTGGGGTTCTGCAATCTCCCAGGATTTGAAACGGACACCTAACTTCAGAGCCATCATTAAAAAGGAGCAACAAAGAATGTTCTTCCTGTGTCAACTCAGAAAGTTCAGGCTGCCCCAGGAGATATTGATACAACTCTACAGAGGAATTATTGAATCTGTCGTTTGTTCTTCTATAAGTGTCTGGTTTGGTATAGCAATCAAACAGGACAGGTACAAACTCCAACGGATAGTTAAGACTGCAGAAAAAACAACTGCAACCAGGCTGCCTTCCACTGAAGACCTGTATATTGCACAGGTCAAAAGGAGGGCTAAAAAGATATCTACAGACCCTTCACATCCTGAACCTAAACTGTTTCATCTCCTCCCCTTGGGACAGCGCTATAGGACATTGCATGCCAAAACAACTAGACACAGGGACAGGTTTTTTTCCCCTTGTGCCATCAATTTGCTAAATCTCACAATCCTGTCTAATGTCTATATGTATTTATCCATGTAGTATGGCTGTATTTATCCTTCTTATTACCCTCTTTATTCTCCCCTCTTATTGGTACTATAATGTTGAGGATGATTCTGTGGCTTTGCATGTACACTGAGAGCTTCTGCACTGGAAACAAATTCTTTGTGTATATAATCACACTTGACCAAATAAAGTATTCAGTTCAAATTAATAAAACAAAAAAACAAGCTGTCAATCGCCCCACTGGGTTAGACACCAAAAGAAACTCCTGGGATATTTTTTTTTACCAAGAGTATAACTTTACTGAATATTCCATATGGGTACAGAAATAGAAAAAGCCAGTTCTAATGATTTTGCGTGCACACAGCATAGGAACACTTTCCCTTTCCCCTCTGGCCCTCCCATTGGCCATTGTCCACTGATCATTTGCACTTACTTTGTTTTGGGAATGGTCTCTCTGCCTCAGACAGTTCCCAGCCAGTGACCTTGGGGTGTTGGGTCTGTCTCAGGCTTCCGGTCAGCACACTTGCATTCCAAGTTTCCCTCCCAGGCCCCCCTTGCATTCCAATGCCTTCCCCCCCTTCCCGTTACTGTTGAAACAAACTATAGAAATTGAAAAAAATAATAAATAAAATAAAATAACAAATAAAATAAAGGTTTATAAGACACAATAGCTAGAATTTACCAATCCATTCAAGTGATATACAAAGTCATATAAAATATTTTGGCTGGTTTTATTTGAAGCTATCTGTTTGTAAGCACCCACCGTTTTAAGGCTAATGTCACTAGGTGTAATTTCCAGGTTACAGATTAGTAATACAGGAGAATGGTCATTACTAGATTTTACTTGCGCTGTTTTGAAAATACGAAAAGAAAATAATTTTCCAGGAATAATTTGAATTACATTAGTCTTATAAAAAGCTATGAGACATTAAATCAGTGTAATAAATTAATTTAAAATACAAATATTTTTGAAATTTTTTGACAATTAAACAGGAATTGAGGATGTTTGAACTGATAAACAAATCATACCTTGGCAGCCAATTCCTCAGCAGTTACATTTGGATTATACAGAATGGGTTCTCCAATGTAAGTACGAAATTTGACTGGAAATCCACCACACACTGGAAGGAAAGGGATTCGACTATATTCATATAGCCTCCTAGCTAAAGCTGCTGTAAAAGAAAAAAATAAATAAAACCAAAACTTAATTTGAATCTGTTAAAATATCTAAAGCACATGTTATTGGAATCACTCTATAGAACTATAGTTGCTCTTCAGCTGCAATATAGCCCACAGCTATTCATTTAAATAAAAACTATACACACCTACATACCGTACATACGTGCACACACACGCACACACACACACACACACACGTGCACACAAACACACAAAAGGAAAAACAATAAAATTATTAGGGGAGTTTATCATTCCCTAAAAAGAAGAGTTCAACAAACTTCACTGTTTCAGCTGGAGAACAAGGAATCTGTATAGCAGATTAACATGGGAGAAAAAATTGCCCTAAGAGGCCATGGGTTGTATGTTGGCTAGTTATTTCACAAATGGAAACGTTTCATGAAGAACCTTTATGGACATTGCGCTTCAGCAGAAGCTGGGATTCAGCAAAAGATATTTTTTTTAATTAATTCGTTCTAAGTTGTTCAGTTTTGCATGGTTCACAGGCTGCACCAGTCAGATAGAGTAGGGATTTTTTTTCCAAAGGAAAAGGAACCAAAAACAAAAGGGGCATAGAGGGAAGACTGCTTCTCTATCACCTTCCTCAGGCAAAGCTTAATTCACCTGAATGTAGTGAATTTCTCTTTGTTGCATTAGCATATTCGCATGCCTCTATCTTTAGATTCAAAAGGCAAAGTATTTTAGCTAAATATTTGATTACACTGGAAATTAAACTAAATTGTAATTATGGAAATACTCTGCAAAGGGGAAAAAAAATCCCACAAACAGAAATGCACATATTTGCTTATTCTAATATTTACTTTTTTCAAAATATGAGAAATTGGTGAGGTATTTAAACTGCTGTTTTTAAAATAATTATATATATGCTTTCACATTCAGCTTAAGAGTTCTGTGAGAAATAGAATCTGACTTTAAGGTAAGATCAGTTTTTGTGACTTGTTTGTGCCTTAAATCATACTTTTTTCTTCAAAGGGACTACAAGAATTATACATTGGCCTAGCATTGAGAATTCTATCTCAAGAATATAATAACCCTTCTCTACTTGCTTTTATTTTATTAATATACTTTATGATGGAAATTGCCAATAGCAATTCTTCTAAGGCAAGGCATGGGTTCAGCTTCTAGATTTTAGTAATTTTAAAATTAAAAATGTAATTTGAAAGATCTCCAGATAACATCTGGAGCTGTTGGTACTCTTATGTCTGAGAATGCCCTCCTTTTTTCATCACATCAGATTATCTGCTATCAAAGTGTGATCTTTACACTGAGTTACTATTAATAAAGAAGCAGAAATTGAAAAAGTTAGGCAAATTAGGACATTTCAGTGACAGCAACATTTTTTTCAGCAGTAATTTATAATTGAGAAATATCAGTAGATTTGGTTACTAGGAGTAGTATGTACCAATATGATAAGAACCACTGGTCTATCAGTTTAGCCTAATATAGGTTTAAAAAATACCTGTCTTGACAACGTTAAAACATAGAATCATAGGTTGAAAGGGACCGTGGAGGTCTTCTAGACCAACCTCTGCTCAAGGCAAGAGACCTTATACTATCCTGGTCAAATGGTTGTCCAGTCTATTTTTGAAAACCTTCAGTGATGGAGAAACCACAGCTCCAGAGGGTAAGCTATTCATTAATTAATTGTTTTTTACTGTCAGAAAACCTCTCCTTCTAGGTTTCATTTTTCTTTAACAAGCTTCCACCCATTATTTCCCTTGGGGTGCTTTGGAGAATAAGTCAATCCTCTCTTCTCTGTGACAGCCCCTCAAGTACTAAAAGACTGTTATCATATCCCCCTTAACCCTTTTCTTTCATAAGTTAGACGTACCTACTCCCTCAACTGTTCATCATATCATTTAGCCTCCAGACCCTTTATCATCTTCATTTCTCTTTGCAGAGAGGAAGGAGTCTTTATGCAGTTTCTAGGGTTTTTGAATCGTATTTGTATTTGGCAACCAGATGTGGATGCAGTATTCCTAGTGCAGTATAGAGCATTATTATCATTTCTCATGATCTTGATGCTATCCTTCTGTTGATGCAGTGTAAGATTGCATTGGCCTTTTTGGAAGCTGAAGCACATTGCTGTTCATACTTTAGTGGTGATCCCCTAGGACACTTAAGATTCCTCTCATAGTTACTATTGTTGTACTATTTTATACCTATGCATTTGGTTTTTCCTGCTTAAGTGCAGGACCTTACTGTTCTGCACTTAACTAAACTGCATCTTGTAGATAGGACCCAATGCTCAAGTCTGTCGAGATAATCTTGAGTCTATCTTCCAAAGTGTTAGCAATTTCCCCCAGCTTGATGTCATCTGCAAATCTGATGAGTTCCCCTTCTATCCCTTCATCCAGGTCATTTATGAAGATATTGAAGAGTACTAGGCCTAAGACAGAACCTTGAACCTCCAATGCAAACTTCCCTCCATGTAGATGTACCGTAGTTCCATTCAGGACTACATACTGGGTGCAGTTGATCAGCCAATTTGAGTACCATCTGGTGGGTGGTACTGTCTATCCTGCATTGTTCTATCTTACCAAAAATAGGTTGTGGTTTACTTTGTCAAATGCCTTACTAAAGCCCAAGTATACTGTGACCATCGCATTTTGCTGGTCCCATAACTTAGTCACTTTATCAAAGAAGACAGTAATGTTTGTCTGGCATATGTTTTCAACAAATCCATGATGGCTTCTAATAATCACCGTATTCATTTGTAAGTGCTCACAAATCCTTTACTTTATTATCTTTTCCTGGATTTCCCCAGGTTTTTCATATCAAACTTGTTGGCCTATAATTTCCTAAATCTATTTTTTCCCTTTTGTAGATTGGAACCATATCAGCTTTTCCAATCCTCTGTTACTTCCCCTGTGTTACAGGAGCTTTGAAAGATTACAATCAGTGGCTCTGAGATTAAGTCTGCCAGCTCTTTAAGAATTTAGGGATCTGAACCATCTAGACCAAATGATTTATACTTGCCCAGGGTGGATATGTATTCAATACTGATTCCTCTCTACACTATTTTGACTTGTATACCTGCTCTATCTTCCTCGATACTGCTTTTGATAGGTTAGGCTATTTCTTCTTTTTGCATGAAAATAGATGCAAGGAAGAAATTAAGCAGCTTTCTCCCTGCTGCCTGTCACTTTCTTGCCATCTGCTCGATTAGTGGACCAATAGTGTCCTTGAATTTCTTCTTGTTCTTTACATATTGAAAGAAAGGTTTTTTAAATATTATTTTTGGCATTAGTTTCCAGTCTTGGCTCGTTCTGGACCTTATCTTTTTTATCTGACTCCTTGTAGATTCAAGCTATTTGCTGGTATTCTGTTTTGGTTATACTCCCCTTATACTCCCCTCTTTCCATTTTTCATATTTGGCTTTTTTGTATGGTATTTCTTGTTTTTCTTTGTAGTATTGTTTTTTGCTTGGGACTTCATTATCTCATTTTCCCAGTTGATGTCAGGTTAGTTAAAGTTCCCCTGTTATTACAGTGATTTTCTTGGCACACCTCAGCTAACTGATTAGCAAAAGTTCATCTATCCCTCTGGTTGGTTGGGTGACCTGCAGAACACACCTAGTTATTTCTTTTTCCTCTAATATTTACCCAAATATCCAGGAAGGCTTTCATCCCTAGTAATGTGTAGTTATTCCCTACATACATTTTGACATCCTCTCTTCCTACTAAGTTTCAGTAATAGCTACATCATATTTGCCCTCATAAACTAGAATTTCATGCTCTCCCGGTTTGTTCCCCATACTTTGGGCACAGGTATTCAGGGCTTTGAGCCCTTTATGGTTGATCCTAGTTTTGCTTCCTGTATCTCCTGATTTGTACTTGTGTGCCCCTTGTTCACCATTCCCTTTCTAGTTATGTTTTTCTGTGTTGGGTTTAGTCCTATAAACTAATATCCTTCCTCCTCCAGTTTTAGTTTAAAGGATGGTCTGAGCCAGTTGTTTCCCAAACACTTACTTGCTGGTCTTTGTGAGGTGCAATCTATCTCTCGTACAGCCCTTCCTGTACATAGTGTTATCCATGGTCTAGATCAGGCATGTCAAACTTGCGATGTCACGTGACGTCGCGCAACATATCAGGACTTTTTCCCCATTGCCGGCAATGGGGTGGGCGCGGTTTCAGTGTGATGCATCCGGCCTGCAGGCCAGCAGTTTGACATGCCTGGTCTAAATGGTACCATTCTTTAGCCAGAAATTTACTTCTACTATGTTCCCTCATTGGATGTTGACCTTTTTGTTGTATGTACAGATGAAAACACTACCTGTACTCCTACCTCTTTGGCTTTCCTACCTAATTGCTCATAGTCCATTGAAGTTGTTTTCAGACTCTTAGCTGTATCATTTGTCCAACATGAATGAGAGAAAGAGATAACAATCCGTGGGCTTGACTATATCTGTGACATTTTTAATCTTTGCACCTGGTAGACAATATACTTCCCTTAAGAAATTGTCTAGTCTACAGATTGTTGACTCTGTTCCTCTGAATATTGAGTCATCGATCACCAACACACACTTTTTTTCTTTGGGAAAGTCTGAGCTACTTTATTTCTTATTACTGGAACCTTACTTCTTATCACTGAAATATTTGGGAAAGTCTTTTCTTCAGCTGTCTATGTGCTTCCTGGGGGGGGGGGGGATATGAAATTGACTGTGCAGTTCCAGAGAAGGCTTGGGCTGCCTCCTCAATATTTTTGTTCTTTACGTGACATACTACCATTGCCCTTGCCCTTCCTCTTCATCATCCTTGCTTGGTTTTGTTTGGATAGAGACTTTTGATTTTAACAGTTCATCATATTCTTCATGGTCACTTTTGAAATTTGCCTGAACAGTGAGTTGAGTGGCAAATAAATTTCATAAATAAACAAGTGTGGGAGTATCAGGAGTTTTAGTGGCTTGACTTGCCTTGAAACTCTTCACCTTTTCTTCAAGTAATCTAACCAATTTATACTTATTGCATGGGTGATTTGAGTTCTCCATAGGTAGAAATACAAACATTGCATACACATTGCATGTAACAATGTTACTAGACTCTTTCCCCATGGCTTTGTTATTATTCATGCAAAAATTTATTCTATAGTTTGTTTATAACTCCAGAAGAGGCAGACAAATAGTAGTTTTTCTCTTGTGGCGCTGTTTATAAGTCCTCAAGAAGTAGAACAGAGTCTTGATAAAAGAAGTAGAAAACATATATAAAAGCAAATCAAGAAATAGGACATTTTTTATAAAAAGGGAAAAATTATTATACATATAAAAATAATAAAATGTAAAACATTTTTGTAAGATTAATATACTTTTGTAAGATTAATATACTTACAAAGAAGGGACCTAAATATGTCATCATGGACTTTGAAAACTCGGGAAGGCAGTTCAAGATGATGGGTGTTCTCACACTATTCTTTCAGTCAGTGAAACAAAAAAATACAAACTAAAGGAACTTTGCAATACTACCAAGGTAGCGTCTATCATGTAAACTCAATCAAAAAGATATATATGATGTTTTCTAAAGCAAACTGAAAATCTCAAAAAGGAGTAAACTAGAAAAGCTAATAAACTTTTTTAAAGGGGGGGGAGTAATAGCACAGCTGTGCGCAATTTAAGTAAGTAAAAAACAAAACAAAAAGATTTATGAAAGCAAAAAAGAACAAGAATTGGAAAGAATTGATCACAGAGAAAAATTAAAACAAATAGCTTATAATTTAGACTGGGCATAAGGAAAACTAAAAACAATGAGAATGAGCTGAAATTGTTGAAGTTTATTAAGAATAAAGTGGGCTTATCTATATATGTTCAAAATAAAAAGGGAAAAATTAATATACTAGGTCTTCAGTCAAGGCAGAAAAATACTAGCAGAAAAGCCTGCTACTGAATAGCTATTTTATTTTCTTCATCTCCAACAAAAGGACATGATCCACAAGGCCACTTAAAAAAACAAAAACAAAATTTAAAGAGGGTGGGCTGTAGCTTGAAACTCAAAGAAACATGGTCAGGGAATTTATTAGAAATGAATGTAAGTTTCTAGGGTCAAATGAAGTGCATTCTAGATACTAAAGGAGCTTGTCGATAATCTGATCAAGGTAACAATCAAGTACGTTTTCTGCAAGTGGTAACAAGCCAATCAGAAGCTTACCAACAATGCAGAGATTCAGATGATAGGACATGCACAGCAGGATGGTGGAGCTAGTAATAAATTTATTTAGCTCCTGGCTTAGTTAATACTGTAAGAACTGATAAATTGGGTCCGAATTTCACACTGCCACAAAAACTCTGTATGGAAATGCTACAACTAAGTTCTAACAAGACAGAAAGCAGATTAATAATTTATAGCATAAAATGATGGGGAGGTTTAGGGTATGGATGAATGAATAAGAAATCTGGGATGTAAAGAATTGATTAAAAGGACTGGAAGAAATTCAATATATAAATCACAAGTAAATAGATGTAGGAGATGATCAGGCTGAGACCAAGGGAGGGGTCAAACATGTCATCAGTCTCGAGTCCCTTTGCACCCACAAGGGATCTAAGTCCACCTTGAATTCTGTTGACTTTTATCTACCACCAATTCACTTTGACTGTAACTAGTTCAGATTCTTGTAGAGATGGTTAGCATGCAATAAACCTGTATTCATTTGAATCAACTTGGCTCCTGATTTCTTGCGCTTGACATACTTCACTTTGCTACATTTTTATTTCAAATATTGCTCTTTAGTTCCTGGCAATAAGCAGATAACAAGGTGTAGCAAATTGTAATAGGGTTACAACATCTTTTTGCAAGGCACTCTGGAGAGGCCTTGATGCATATCACTCCTGTGATTAAAAGCTATAATTATCATGCAGTTTCCGGTCCTTCCCTCTTCATTTTCCAAATACGGAAAAGGGTAAACAAAGCAGCTATTTTTTGCAGATCCTCTGACAATCTAAAATGCTCCTAAGTCTTTGGAATAGTGTGAAGCTGAAGAACAAACTCAGCATTTGTGTTATACTTCAAGAAAACCTCTTGCTCACCTATGAAGTACAGAAATAACTGTACCATGCAATACATTCAGTTTTTCTTTCCCAAGAAAAGTTTTTCTTCACCAAGTCAATTAAAACCACAATGAAGTAAAAATAATTATCATTCTATTACTCAACCATCAGCTCAGATTCCCAAAAAGAATGGGGTAGGGATCTGTTTGTGTCTTACACTCTATCTAAATGCTATGCAAAACATAGAGCTATAGATTGAACAACAAATAATTTTCAAATTAAAATATGCAGTATAATTATGCCTTACTTGATCGCCCGAAGATCCAATATGCTTCTCGAACATTTTGTGTATACATGGGTATAATAGGCTAAAGAAAAAGAAATATTTTTTTAAAAAATACTTAATTATATTAAAATCTAAGAGCCCTTCAGCCCCTATTTTATTTATTTATTTATTTATACAGGTAGTCCTGAACTTACAACAGTTTGTTTAGTGACTGAAGTTACAATTGGACTGAAAAAAGTGACTTAAGACCATTTTTCACACTTAGGACTATTTCAGCTTCCCTATGGTAATGTGATCAAATTCGAGACACTTGGCTACTGGCTTTTATTTATGAAGCTTGCAGTGTCCCAGGGCCATGTGACCACTTTTTGTGACCTGACAAGCAAAATCAATGGGGAATCCAGATTCACTTAGCAACAGTGTTACTAACTTAAGAACTGCAGTGATTCACTTAACAACTGTGGCAAGCAAAGTTGTCAAATGGGGCTCACTTAACAATTGTCTAGCAATAAAAATTTTGGACTCAGTCGTGGTTGTAAGTTGAGAACTACCTGTACTTCATATTTTGTAATCGCCCATTTCTCTTGTGAGTGGAGATCTGGTCAGTACACAATATCATCAATAAAATTAAACATTAAAATCAGAATAATTTAGAATTAAAAGTTTTAAAATTATAAAAACATCATTATAAAAATTTCAAAAGGTGAAGAATTGTTCCCAGAGGGATAATATGTGGCAGTTTTGAATGTGCATGAGAGGATCCAGGTTCCTCACCATTTTAAGCTACTCTTCGTGCAAAAGTTGGAATAAACATTAAGCTCTTGGGCACCCCTTATTTTGATACACTGAGCTTTTCACAGAGCAAGGTATCATAATTTCTTACTGATCTTGCTTAGTTTTGATGCACACACCTAACATTCATATCTTTTCTAACTCAATCTGCACTTAATATATGCATAATTATTATCATTGATTGACTCTAGTTTTTCTTAATATTTAAGACTGACCCTTCGGCCTCATAATCTTCATCTATGTGTAAAACAAATATAAGACTAGGAACACCAATCATAATGTAATAATGTCTGGTCAAATAATTTTATTACATTTGCAAAGCATATACATAAAAAAAAACCACACTAACAATCCAGAAAAAAGAGAGTAAAAAGAGAATAGGAATAAAATATTTTAAAAAAAGAAAGGAAAAGACAAATATATACAAAGAATGACCTCTGGCTTCTTCCAAGGATATGAATAACACTTTTTTTATTTCCCCTTTTCTTTTGGGGAGAAAATAGACATTTTGTTATGGTCTTAAAGAGTTGAACATAATGTAGTAATCTTTGAATTGTAGGTCAATCACCCACGCTAAATATTATCAATCAATCATGTAGCAAGATTATAGATCAGGGGTGTCAAACTTGCAACATCATGTGATGTGTCGTGACGTATCGCAACTTTTTTCCCATTGCCAGCAATGGGGTGGACACGGTTTCAGCATGACGCATCCAGCCCGCAGGCCGGCAGTTTGACACATTATAGATTATATCTTACACTTGTTTGTGCTCAATATCCATAATATACTTGGTTATTTACAGTGTTCTTTCTATGTTGTATGCATCTCATGAACCAGAATGCCTTTTTTTCAAGCACAAATTATAAAGAGAAACTCAACTAATCTGGAACAGACAATAATAAAAGCGACACTCCTTCTAAAATGGAAGCAATAATGTTGTCACCCTGAAAGAGTAGGGAAACTTTTTAGGGCCAATGGCACACAGGAATTTTGAAAATGTGCAGCAAATAGTTTCATAAAAGTTGCACATTCAGAAAATAGCCTACATATGGATATGACGGTCACAAAAAGGCCTATTTATTACAATGGAACTTTTTAAAATTGCAGCCTACAACCCATACGATGTTCTCTACAATCCTAGGTTTATTTCCTCACCATCATCATCTCCACCACCCCACTGCTTTGTTGAGAAACATATCTATGTTAAACCATCCAGTTTAACCACTCAGTTATTTGATAAGATGAGTGACCATATACATTTCTTTTTCATTTCTTTTCTAAGAAAAGTTATGAGAAGTCTAAACAAATTTCTGGAAATATACAATAATTGCCTGGAATTTTGGATTCATGGCATGCCCATTTGCTATTTGCTAAAAATATTGGTAAATCCTACTTAATTGTCTCAAACATTTCTTCTACTAACAAGTTAGTGTTTATGTATGCTCTTGCGCATGACCTCAGTTATTTCATAGGCCTCTTTAAGATGTGACTTAGTGGCCTCCGTGATTTATTGCCACACATGATAGCTCATTGGTTGTCTTCATTCTGTGCTTTCACATGAAGTTCAAGACAGCAACTCTCTTTGACACTCACCATTCAATCTCTGAAGTGTACTCAAGACAGAGCATCTATAATTTACTTAATCTTTTTTTAGGTTAAATCTGAGGTCAAAGCCTTATTACTGAAGTGTTGGATTCTGAGTGGAGTGTTAATTAGTCTCTCTTCTTATATTGGAGATTGGTTTTCATCTTAAACTTTCTTCTATAAAGTCATTTGTACCAAACAATAATCCAGGTTGTTGTTTTTTTCCTACGTGAACATATATTTCAGGTTCAGTGCATGTAATGTTTGAGCAGGGGGTTGGATTACAGTTCTAGTCTTCTTCCTTTCCATAAATCTTTGCTGTTTCAGTAACTTTCAATTGTGAATGAGCAATTTCTACTACTTAATGTGTTATCAATAGCATTTTCTAGGGACCATCTGGTTTCTTTAAATAAGTGTTACAGCACTCTCTTGTTTTTTATGGCCAAAATAATTTGATCTTTATTCAAAAATATAATCAATGTGGCACTGTCAAAAAAAATTACTTCTTAGTTTAAGAGCTCTTACTAACTATTCAGTTATTTTGGTTTAATGGTAGACAAAATCTGAAGATAAAACTTTCATTATCTTACTTTTTTCATGGCCCACAATAAGCATCAAATTTATGCAATAGGATTTAAAAGGCATTGCTTTCTTTATCTCTGAATATAAATGTATTATACAATTTCAGGAAATCTCCAGCCACTGCCTAGAACAGTGTGTTTTTCTATGTGATCTATGTGGTAGCTGATTGCTGTCATGTAATCCTTGCTGTTAAGAAATCCTTGCTGAAAGCATTGCCTTTGATCTTCCACATTCCCAGGAAGCCTCAATTTTGGCAAGGACTCCAGAGCATCTTTTAAAAAAAGAAGAAGCTAACATCAAAAAGTGTGCTATTCTGTAAAGGTTGCTCAGTAATCTTGCAATTGATCTTCTAGCCTTTTGCTGATTCTGATTTACAGTGCAACAATAATCACATTTTAATAAACCTTTTAATAAACCAACAGAAGGTTGTTTTTTTTTTTTAAAAAAAATTGTTTTTGGTTTTAATCAAACCTTGGACTCTAGCATCCATTACTGCTGCAGAAGAATTCAGCAAGCATTTCCTTCTGACACCATGTGTTGTTCATTTGTGAGAAAGCTATGGCATGGTAGAAAAAAGAAGGAGGGTAGTTTAAAACTGATGGGGTGGAACTACTAGCAGGTCATATAACAAACATTTAGACCAATTACAAGTACCTGATATTCCACAATTATATGGGAATCACATGGCAGGCAAAGAAGACAGCAACGTTTAAGTACCCTCAAAGGGTAACACAGATCCTGAATAGCCAGTGCAATAGGAAGAACAAGATATACACCATCAATGTGTATGCCCTGCCAGTCTTTAGATACCCTATCAGTATAGGACATGAAGGCTGCTGATGTAAAGATCTGGAAGTTTCTCAAAATGTATGGATGAAAAAGAGAGATGGAGGAATCTGGTGTCAATATAACTGCTGTGGATGAAACTCAGAATATTCAAGTGTACATCATATGATGACATTGAAAGATGAGCTCCTGAAAAAAAAAAGCCTGAAGCAGAAGCAGATATGCAAGGAAAATCAAGTGGAGGAAGTGCCATGGCAAGGCAAGATCCTGCATGGGATGCACCATTGACAGCTGAGGTGCTGACAGTGGGCATTTCTACCTGCATTGAAGCACTGATCACTGCAGTACAATAATCACTAAGCAATAGAAGCTTCCAGTTTTGCGTCATGGCAAGATGGATGCAAGAAGGCAGGGCTCTGCCTTCTGTGACCAATTTTGCCCTGCTGGGGGTCCTGGAAAGGGCGTAAAGTTGTCCCAAAAAGATGAAGAGGAAGGGTGCCTTGTTGATCACAGAGAAATGGCGGTCTTTCCGTTTGATCCAAGGAAAATCCTCTAAACTAGCAGAGGAAAGACCAGCCACAACTCTGCGGCCGGCCATTAGCCGCTGACAACTGAAGAACAAAAGCTTTAATTAGCATATCATAAACAGCATGTTTGAAACTGGGTGATTGATCTTTTCTTTACTATTTTACAACTAAACTTCCTGGGAAAGGCTCTCAAGAAGCTAAAAACCTCTGGATGTGAATGGAAGCGTTTTAAAAATTTTATGGGGGACAGAAACATACAATACTGAAGTGAAAGTAATACAAAGCTACAGTTTTGATAAATTTGAAAATTGGGATAATTGTTAAGATTTTTTCTTAAAAAAAAAATTATTGAGGTGAAATAAGAAATCAACCTTTTGTTTTAAGAGTGGGAAATGGACTTTGATTGACATCTAGTGGTGGATTTGAGTATAGCACAATAACTAGCCCCTTGACTGCTTGGTGACTTTCAGCTGAAGGGAGAACAGCTGGCAATAAAGGAAAATACAACAACGTATAGAGCTAAAACCAGAAATATTCCTGTTGGGTATTCTACCAGAGAAATACAATAAAGAGAAAATATATTTAATTATTCATATAATTATGGCAGCCAGGATTGTGTTTGCACAAAATTGGAAAGCACTGAAAGCCCCCCCAGAGGGAGAGGTGATTGGGAAAATACTGGAATGTGCAGAAATGAATAGACTAACAATGACGATTAAAGATAAGACAGAGTCAGACTACTATGAAATCTGGGGAACTTTTTATGATTGGCTGAAAAGAGAATACGGTTAAAAGATAGTT